>NW_024088409.1:0-31895 GCF_009730915.1 Dioscorea cayenensis subsp. rotundata
AGGTTACGTATTGCTATCCCTTGATAGTCGTGACAAATTACTACAATTTGTTTTTCAATTGAAGTGGTGAATATTGTGGTTGTTTGGGCACTTCGTTAGCCTTGCACCTCTATTGAGTAATGCTTGAGTCGCAACATCAAGGTCCGACCCAAATTGAGCTGAAGGCGCCACTTCGCGATATTGTGCCAATTTAGTTTTGAACTCATCGATGACTTGTTTCATTGTCTCAATCGAGCGGTAGACTTGACGTGACTCGATGATAAGCCAACATTAATAGCTGGTCAAATTCGCTGATAAAAGAGCTCTGCTTTCCCGAATGCATTTGTCCATCCGTAATGGGGATCACATTGGTGGGGATATAGGCCGATACGCTCCGCCTTGTGTTTTAATGACGGGTAAAGCGGCCGAGCTACCCGCACTGTCTCGGGTCCGATCGCTTAGCGGTTATTTTCTAAGAGACGGGAATGTAAATAGAAAACATCCTCGAAAGCCTCACTGCCCTGGTGGTTGCCGTAACAATAATGATATTTGTCGATATGCCACCGCCTGCTTGCTAAGATCATCATATATTATTAATGCGTGCATTCCATTATCGCGGAAATATTCCCCCATGGCACACCCTAGAATATGGGGCCAGAAATTACAGAGGAGCAGGATCCCAAGCGGTGGTCGCTACAAGAATGGAATATTCCAAAGCATTCGCTCGGAAGAATTTGAACTAATTGTGCCACAGTCGAGAGCTTTCCGTCCAATCGCTACATAGACACAATACAATGTCTCACTCGAGAGAGGTGCCCCTTGAGTTCATTTGCTTTTTGGTTTAATATAGTATCGATAGCTATAGCTATTTTTCCAGTTTGTCTCGTCCCCGATTATAAGTTCTCGTTGACCACGACCTATAGGAACCGAGCTATCCAACGCTTTTAAGCCCTGCTTTGCATAGGTTCGTGCACGATTTATGTTCAATAATCCCTCGGGGCTTTTTACTTTGACACGTCTTCATTTGTGATCACTTAGAGCCCCTCTTCCATCAATAGGTACTCCCAACGCGTCGACCACATGGCCTAACATGGCCTTTCCCGCAAGAACATCCACAATAGATCCGAGTGCGTTTGACAAGATCTCCTTCTTTAATAGCGGTATCACTACCAAAGACAACAATACCTACATTCTCATTCTCAAGATTCAAGGCTATTCCTTTCACACACTGGGCAAATTCCACCATTTCTCCAGACTTTGAATCTCGCTCAATCCATAAAAACATGCAATCCCATCTCCAACTGAGACCACTAGACCGATCTCATCCCACTTGAAAATTTCATGTAAAAAGTTGGTCATTCTACTTTCTAATAGAGTCGTGAGTTCCGCAGCTCTAGGGAGATAATTCCATACTTGAACAAAGAAAGACAATGATAGAGCTAAGGCTCTTTAAAAATTGGAAGAATAGCGCTTTCTTTCTATCTATTTATGATAAAACGAGACCACCAATGCCACCTTGGCAACTCGAAAAGTGCATTAAGGTTAGTGGAACAGAAAAGGACCCTTAGACAAAGGACCCAAGACTTCATTGCTCGATCTCGGACTCTGCCTCGGGAAAGTGCTCACATCAACTAGAATTTTGGATGGAGCTTCCCGATGGGTTAGAGCGTTTAGGAACCAGTAAAGGGGAAAAACCCATTCTCCAAAGTAGTGAAGTGAGCCAGGACAATAAGGCAATAGGTCTCATGGCCAAGCCAGCTATCAGGCAGTGAGTGGGAATCAATCCAGAAAGAGAGAAGGTCTAGGGCTCTCAAGAAAGTACTATATTTCTTCGCTCAAAATGGGCTTTCAAAGTTCTTGCCTTCTTTTGTTCTGCTCTAGCTCTACTGAAAGTGGATCGGGTAGGAGGTCTAATGGATGAATCCTATAAGAAGAGGGAAGAGCTATCATGTCAGAGTGGATAAACTCGGCTTTGTAGGGACTCAAGTGCTAGATGCTCGAATGTGGCTCACTCGATTGTCCGGATGATGTGGGACTCTCGGGTTCTTGAGGAAAGCTCTTCAAGTTGCTAGTTCTTCTACTCTGAGACAAGTGCTCTTAGCTTCCGATAGTTAGTTTACGCCTTCTTTCCTTAGTCCGAAGAATTCCAAGGCTTTTGCTTGACTCGCATTCATTCTCTACGAGTACTCTTTTTGAGCTTTGAATCTCTTTGCTTGAACTTTCGAATGAAAAACAAAGAAAAGAAAGGAGAAGAAGAACAAGGACAGCCTTTCCAAAGAAGTAGTTGCAAAAGAAAGGTCGTGAGACCCAAGAAAGAAAAGCTTAAGTCGAGTAAGCACCCTTGGTGGGGATGTACTTTTATCTGGGCGATACCAAGCTTTTGGTGGAGAACTCGGCAGGCCGATGATGCTCGGGCTGGTCGGACTACCTTCGGCTCGTGGGATGAGTTTCTCAAGGTGTTGCGGGATTGCCCAAGAGGGAAAAAGCTAGTCGCATTGGTCACCGAGGGCGACAAAGTGACTCGGAGCCGGATCAATCCTCCGTAATTGTTGGGGACTCGACGGGTATTAAAAGGTATCCCTTCTCATTCTCTTCTTTATGTACCACTGACCTTGAATGGCAGGGAAGCCCATGCTATGGTGGACACCTGAGCCACTCATAATTTCATTCGAGAGGCAACCATTGCACGGTTTGGGTTGAGCGCTGGCATGCACACCACCGTGTCAAGGCAATCAACTCATAGGCCCAGAGCGTAGCAGGCAGAGTGCCTTGAGAATGAAGGCATTGTTATCTCGGCATAATTATTTGCCCGATATGGGCGAGGACATTGAAGCTTATGTGAAGTTGTGCCAAGAAGACAAGTCTAAGAGAAGACGCGAAGTCGGGTCTTCTTCACCTTTGCCCTCGTCCCTGAAAAGGCCTTGGCAATCCCTGCAAAGCGCATCGAGAGGATCAATGGTTTGTCAGTAGGAGTATCTCCGTCACTATGTGTTCTGCTTCGCAGAGGAACCGTTAAGTTAACTTGATGTGGCCCAGCCTCGTATGGGTAGCCCCCACTTGTCATCATCACGTAGGGGGTCGTGGAAGGGTTCGAATCTCACCGCCAAGAGGGGAAGAAAGAAGAGGTGCTTTCAAAAAGCTTCTCGCAGATGAAATGAAGAAGTATGCTCGACCAAGGGCCCTCCTCCTAAGATATTGGATCAATTTTTCTCGACTCCATGAATTGTACTAAATGCGGCTCCGAATGGGTAGAGCTTAGCTAATTTTTGTCCGCTGATTCTCCCCATCTTCCATGGCTTTCAGAGATGAAAAATCTAGTTTACACCTTCTGCATTTAAATAATTTAGCTTGTAAGTGAACGATTTTCTCTAAGTGTTCAACCAAAGTAGCAACACAAACCATAACCTCGGGAATCATTGGGGTTAAAAAAACAATTGCTAGAACATGAACTATTAGTGCCTCAAGCGTATATTGACCAAACTCTGAAAGCAATTCCATATCATCAGCTTCAAGCCCCCATTTCCTAAGATAGTCCCTAACACATTCTAGTTCCTTCCCAATTAAAAGTTTGATAATGTTTTTAGTACTACTATAGATCGATTCCTCATCAAAGTTCATAGTTTTATCCTCAATAGTAATTTGGAGATCACGTAATTGTCTTCGCTAATTTACCTTTTTTTGCTTTCTAAAAAGGGAAAACACTTCTTCTTTGTACAAGGCGAATTAGATGCTTTTATAGTTTGTTCCGCTTTTGTGGTTCTTTTTGCTCAAATAATATTGGTAAAACTCTTCCCAAAAACCTTATTAATTTGTTTTTTTATCTTCATCTTTTTAATGGCAAATCACTCAATGAGTTGGTGACCCAAGTATTGTTGGATACCATAGAAAAAGAACCTTCTCATAAAAACATTTGTTAACAAACAAATAATGAACAAATTTCACTTTGGGGCAGCCCCCTGCTTTGGTATTTTTACGTGCAATTGATAATTATCATATATTTCTTTTTATGTAAGGACTTTAATGAACTTTCTTTTGGCGGACAAGACTTCATCATCATCATTATCTTCTTCTAGCAGTTCTACAATTCTAGAAGGATATTATCCTCCCGACTTTGATGGATAAACTCTTTTCAATGTTTCTTACGAGGACATTCTCGCTTGGAGCCGTTTCTATTAATGAACAACTCGCAAGCCCCTTTTTATAGAGCTTCCTCGTAATATTATTGAACGCCATTTTTCCGAGTTCATTGTTATATGACAACAATTTCTTTCTTATGTGCTTGGGTTTTCGCTTTCTCCCGCAGGTGATAGCTACTTACTTAAAGAATTTGATTTACCTGATTCGTTTGATAGGTTGCATTTTTTAAGTAATTCTCTTGGTTTAAGATATAATAGCAGAGCTATTTCAGAGGATTTGTTGTATCCTTATTCCCATTCAGGTTCAGGTATGCGTGTGTTATTACCCGAGGAAAATTTTAACCAAAAATCTTGGTTGAAGTAATCACTTTTTCTCGTGGAATGTATGGTCGCTTTCTTGGTTTATGTCCGCTTGGGCGTAGGTTGTACTGTCTAGTACAATTTTGCGCCGGGCATATCCGATCACCCTCCACTGGGCGACTTGTTCGCTTCTTTGGACTCCTATGAACCATTTTTCTCACTTACACATGATGCACTAGGATTCCATAAAGCTCATTTTTCTTGAAAGCAAGGAGGTATCCTCATCCCTTGTGTCAACCTTTTAGAAATGAGTCTCCTTTTATGGAGATAACAATCCCGACTAATGGGCCGTGCTTAAGGCGGTTGCCCTAGGCGTGATGGTTGCTTTCTTTTCTAGTCGTAGGGATAGTTTCCGAATGAAATGATTAATAATATAGGATGAAAATGTAAAATGAAAAATGAGATTCTTATCTCGATATTATGTTTTTTTCCACCTAAACAAGATTTTTTTGTAGTTGTGATGATGATCATTTTTAAAAAAATAATCCTGTTTCATACTTAGTGATATGGTGAATCATTATTACTTGAAAGACCCATCTCGTTTTTACCCTTTTCTCCATCTTTCAGTTTAGAAGATTGTAACATCTATAATTTTAAAATCATATAATATTCTCTCACCGAAAGTAGTTAAAATTATTGATAGAAATCCATCAACGCTTTTTATATATTTCAAAAATAGTAATATTGAACCAAATGGCTATTTTTGTTATGAGGCTAACGATAAAGATGATGTTGTTCTTTTTGCTATGACTGATCTTGTTAGGAAATATTATATTACGTCTTCTTTTGTAAGAGTAGAAGCTCTATATTTATTTGTCTGTTTATACAAGAGTGTATAATACCGATGTAGTAAAACATTGGTAAAGTTAAGAAATTGTATAATCTGGATCTAAGTAATACCTATCTTATTATTGATAGACATAAATTATTTATGATTTTTATCAAAGATGAATATAAAATTTTTATATTTTTATATTTAATTAAAGAATTTTTGTCAATTTAACAAAAGTTTTTATTACCAAATGGAGAAGTTGTTGACTACAGTCAAACTATATTTGTTGACCGTAATGGAGAATATTTTAAGCCCCGTGACAGCGGTATTATGCCAGTGGGTATATTTTCCCAACTCTTATTGACTATCTATTTATCTAGCTTAGACATATTATTCATGGATGAATACCCTGACTTTGAATATAGACGATATGGACCTCGACATTTTTTTATAGTTGTTTCCCTCACGATAAAAAAAGAAATAGATAATCCTATTGAGGTGTTTACGACTTTTATTTAAGAAACTTCAATTAACTCGAAATATATCAATAATTTCTCCCGGGGTGATCAAAAATATTAAATGTATTACCGGTATGTTCGGGATAAGTCATGATGGATATATTGAGTGTGATGATGATAACTTCAGTGTTTTTAGTGAAAAAGATAAATAATATCTTATATAGAGTTAGAAAAAAATAGCAGAAACATTTAACGGAATATTATTTCATCAAAATGTAATAATGTAATGCCATCATGCATGAGGTACCCCTTCCCTTCCCTGTCAAATCGAAAAGAACCCGTCCCGGTTGGCAGTGGAGAGGGGAGGGGGGATGAAAGAGAGGGTATGAGGGTCTTTCACGAAGGAGGGGGGAAAAGAATTGACAAGACACCATCTCCCATGAGTTGACTCCGCCCTAGCGTAAAAGCATATCTGATTCTTTATACATACACCACACCTGATGAAATAAAAGCAGAGCTCGGACTAACTAGTTATCGTCCATTGCTGCTATACTAACTTATGACACTTCAAATCATCCTACTCTACTCAATCCTTTCATACTATCCAGAAATTCAGACACATGGGCTACGTTTGTTTACCAAGCAAAGCAGACAACGGGGGTAGTTGCTTGGAAAGCGCTAAAGAGAAAAAGAAATAGAAGATGAGGAATAGAGAATACCAACCAAGAGAACAAAAGACGTAGAAAGTCTCGCAGCACAGCACAGAAACAAAGAAGAGGGGGCAGAGACAGACAGACCAAGAGCACTGCTCTAAATGTAACCAAAAGCAGTCGAAATTCTATAACAGATTTTTACCGGGACGGATCAAACTGTGATTGAATATCTTTCTTTCTCTCCTCAATCTCTCTTTCCTTCTGGGATAATTTATAATTTAGATTAGTAATTTCTTTGTTTAGCTGTAAACATTTTTCCTTTAGTTGGGAGATGATTAGTTTACTACTGTGATCTAGACAAGACAAGTCTGTGATATGAATTGGCTCAGTATCCACCCACACATCTCCATGGAATACTTCACACCTCTTGTTGCCCAGCTTAATTCCCACTTTGACGAATGAGTCTTTCTTGAAGATGTTAAGGGTGTGCTTATTGATCCGGAAGGGAAATTCCGCCTGAACGAGTATTTCCCGGGTTGGATCTAAATATAGTTGCTCAAAGAATGAAGGTTCAATTTGGTTTTTTTAGCTGGTCCCTTGAACTTAAAGATAAATTGACCCTCAATGTTATAGTAACCATAGGATTTGGGTGCTAAAAAAAGTATCCCATCTTTATTTCATCCTCTAGCTTAAACTTTCCTAAGTCAGAAGAAGAAATCACATCACTAGGCAGTTGATGCCCAAGCACAACCGAGTCAGTGTCCGTGTAGTAGCAGTCCTCTCTTGATATAAAGGGGTACATATAGATCCTAGCGGATGCAGTGATAGCAGCAGCTAGTTGTACAGCAGCGTTTTTTGGTGGTACCCAATAATCCGTGCTTTTTCCGGTATTGATATGGTAGGAAACGATGTAGTATGTCTCGCTAAGCCTGTCACCGAAAATTAAGTCACTATGCCGGATCAAATCAAAGTATCTCTCTTCAGAGCAGATCTCGGTAATGGTGCTTTTAGGGTTAATGCCGAATCTCCCGTAGAGAGTGTTCATAATGAGCTTGTATACATATGACAAGGCATCATTTCCTTTCTTCTTTGCCTCAAGCCTGTTCTGAAAAAGATCGCTGACAAAGTCCCGGAAGGGGCTTTCCATCTTCTCAAAAAAAGGTAGCCGGAGATTGGAATCACTGTGTAGCCTAAGTCTCTTGCATACTTTAACTCTTCGCTATAGTAGACACCAATAAATTCCCCAGTTGGAAAGATAAGAGTGTCATTTTGGTCTCGATAGGGAAGAAAGGGCTTTTTGATAGTCTTAGGACAGACGACATACGCCTCGATAAAGCCGAAGATGCTATCTAAGTCCTTCCCATTAAGATTACCATGCCAGACTGGAACACCACCGGGCATTGGATATTCTTTCATTACGAAGGGATACAGAGAGTTCACGTCGTAATAGAATAGGTTTGAACCTATGGGCTTGAATGCGTCCGTATGACCACCGTAGTAGCCACGCCTTATAAAGTTGTCTTCATTTTGGTTGGGGATGTGGATTGGCCAATTGCATTCATCGTAATATTTCATACGATAGATGCTTAGAGAAAGGGATGAAAGTGTTAACTTGCTTACTATGTCAATACTGTAATGCTCCCAATATATACCTTGACATTTTCGCATTACACCACCAAGCAGATGGATGTCCTGCTTCATATAGCAAAGAAGAATTTTCTTATTACATTCCAGATTTGACAGACAAACTTGTTTATGGCAGTATAAATCCCTTTTTAATTTCTTGCGCTCTTTGGAAAAAAAAAAGTGGATTATAAAGATCTAGTTTGTTGATCAATATGGTGCAAGGATGACGGGCGATATTTTCAGGGACACATTCCATTTTGTGATTTAAGAACTAATGGAATGGACTGCGAGAGGGCCTGAGATCCCCCTCCGTCACAAAGTCGCTGACCTCGATACGATATTACAGTACAGGACAGGATTTAAATGATTATGAGCATAATGGTGAAGTCTACAAAAAAGTCAAGGGTGCGAAAGGGACTCTTGATCAAATAAAAAGAAACCACCTTTCTTTTCTTTTGATTTTATAAGTGCCGTGGGTCAGTCATCCATTCGGACGATATTAGTTATGGAAGGAAACAGGGGAGTTGGCTGATAAAGATGGACAGTAACGATCGCGTAATATCAATTTTTCGGCCTCGTCATCTTCCAATTGCTCGGAAATTCTCAGCTATATGGGGGACTTGGATGGTGAGCAAAAACAATTGATCAAGAAGTTGGTCAACTTTCGCATGATAAATGGTAAAAGAACTAGAGTTCGTGCTATTGTTTATAAAACTTTTAATCGCCCAGCTCGAACTGAACGCGATGTAATCAAACTTATGGTTGACGCCGTAGATAATATAAAGCCCATATGCGAAGTGGTAAAAGTAGGAGTCGCAGGTACTATTTATGATGTCCCTGGGATTGTAACCAGGGATCGTCAACAAACCTTAGCTATTCGTTGGATCCTTGGAGCTGCTTTCAAACGACGTATAAGCTACAGGATAAGCTTAGAGAAATGTTCATTTGCTGAGATACTGGATGCTTACCGAAAGAGGGGAATTGCACGTAAGAGAAGAGAGAATCTTCATGGACTAGCTTCCACCAATCGAAGTTTCGCGCATTTCAGATGGTGGTAAAGTGATACCACATAAAGAGCTCTTCCTCATTCAGTCATATTCGAAAGTTAGAAATGTTTGACCCTTTTCCTTTTATCATCTTCATATAGAAAGAAAGTCGGCCTTCCTCATACTCCCCCCTTCATTCATTGAGTTGGAGGAATCCACAGGTGGCCCGCCCGTTATGTATTGCATAAAAGAACCTTTCTTTGTATGACTTCTCTTTTGCTTGCCTCAGGTCGAATGAATACGAAAGGGAGATCAATCAATAGGCCATGAATGAAGAAGTAGTGGGCATTTTTCTTTTTTTACTCGTGGAGCTGAGAAATCCACTTCAAAGGGAGGGAAGCTAGGAGTGCTAGTCCGGGTCTTCCCCTTTTTTTTTTCTGCTTTACTTTAGCCTTATATTATATATAGCAAGGAATGGTGCTAGTCTGAAGGCTAACAGCTCAATATAGAGCTTGATCTAATATCTGACATAGTTGGTAAAAAGAATATATATATATATATATATATTCTAACTTCCGCGAGTTCGTTTTCGGTTATCCTGCATTCCTGCACTTCACCTCAGCATCCAAGATGATAAAGCATCTCAGACGCCCCTTTCTTTTTTTTGGCAACTACTCGCTCTGGATCTACAACTCGAAGATATGAATATAGGCATAGGTATAAAGTATGGTCAAAGGCAATCGCAGTGGTTCTTTCACCCAGAGCCTGAGTAGATTCACTCATAGCAGATACAAAGGCAGGAGCTAAGAGAAAATAAAATAGTAAAAGCAGCAGAGAGTCGCTATACGGGGGCAGCAGAGCCCGTTGATTCAGAACAACCTATTTCTCCATAAGGGCTTGAGTCCCAGGCATAAGTAGGTTAATCCACAAAACCACTAGCAGAGGTGGAGGCACCAGCGATGAAAGCAGTGGGAGAGGCATTGAAAAAGGCAGCAGGAAAGCCTGGGAGCCAGCAATCAGTATAATAGAAAAACCAGCAGAGTTGCAGAAAGAAGAGGTGTTTCGACAAGTGCTTGCCTTCCTATAGTTTTTGTTTGTTATAATATTAGTATGTCTTCCTATACGTAAAGTGTATAGTGGAATACAACGTCTTACAAGTGGTGCCCAACATATGCCTTTGTCCTTAGGGGTGTCGCGGAGGTCAAGTCAAAGGCAATAAAGACAGAGCTACCTGAGACTAACTGACTATCCTTCGCATGAGACTGGGTTCTTAGCAAAGCGTTGCTCCGCTCGCCCCTTAGCTCGCTTTGGCTTTTGTGCCTACGCTCGTTGGGTCTTGAGATCGACCTACATCCCCAATGAATAGGACTTGAATTGGATTCGCTGGGACAGGAAGGGATGCTCGCTCTGGAATTGGCTCCACTATTGATTGATTCCGCTGCCAATAGGCCGTGTTCGATCTGCTAGCTCTACCTTTCGAAAACGAAGACGACGGACGGATGGATGGAAAACTACACTAAAGAAAATAGCCAGCCCAGCCTCCGCTAAAGGAAACAGGAGAGAAGGTGCTGGTCATGAATGGGGCTCACCAGCAACAAACAAAACAAAGGTGAGCCGAGGACTGGTTGGACTACGATCGACCGGTCGTCTCTCTCTCTTATGTTCCTCTCTCTCCAGGTCTTGAGTTCTTTCTTTGCTTCTTTTTTTGGGTCTTAGATTTCGGGGGGTTGGGTCAATAATGCGGAACATCCCGGGAAGTGGCTGGTGCATCCTCCTCCAATCATTCCCAGTAAAAGAAAGAAAGGACCGTCATGCCCGCCCCGCGCTTCTCCAAGCCTTACTGAGCCACAGTAGCGAGGGAAGGGGCTCAATGTCCGATTCTTCAGGCTAGTAGAAGCAGTTCCGGTCGAAGGAACCGAATACGAGTTGGTTTTTCATTTGAGCGTGCAGTCTCCGGTTCTTTAGCGCTAACGAGCTCAGTCAATTCCCTTCTCCCCCCCGGCGGTTACACCAGATCCACCGTTGAAAGCTAGCTTTCTGACCTGTGCCCTTGGCATAAGAGCTTCCTCGAGGCATAATACGTTTTTAGATGCATGGCATTGAAAAGATTTGCTCATTCTTATCCTTCTGAGTTAGCAATTCTATATGCATTCCAGGGTGAATCGTGGTGACGACATACGGTCCTTCCCAGTTTGGCCCATTCCGGGTACAGCAGAGGGAAAAATCTTTTTAAGAACCGGATCTCCGCGGCGCTCCAAGACCTTATTTTGGTAAATCCTGCGCTGATATATCTGGGCTCGGAGCCGCTTCTCATCTAGCAATTCTAGCTGGGCTAGACGCTCTCTATGTCCTTCCTCCTCGGGAAGCTGTCCCTCCAGGGAGATCAAATGAAAGAGATGGGATCTCTTCTTCAATTCCCCTCCGGGGCCCCGGGGAGGGCAGCAAAAATTAAATAAACGAATGAAAACGGCGTTGCATTGGTAGGAATAGACGTTCGATAGGCCCAGAGCGCGAACGGGACCAGTCACGCCCAGAATCAATCATCTTCCTACTTTCTTAATGTCTTATTCGTGGCTTCTGCTTGGCCGGGGGATAATAAGGTGCGGAAAATCTTATATATTTTTTTTTACTTTGGTACGCCTGTTCTTGAAAGACGGACCGTTATCGGAGAATCTTTCTTGTGGAAGCCGGCGGATAATGTGACTTTTTTTTCGTGCGACCTGCTTCGACCCATTTCGTGAAATACTCCGTCGCTACCAGAATAAAACAATGCCAATTCGAGGCCGTGGGGGAGATCTTGCCGATGACATCTCAACCCCACATTGCTAAAGGCCAAGGTGTGGTTGTGGCATGGAGGGCCGATGCTGGCGCGTGGATCGAGTCCACGTGAATTTGACACCTGTGGCAACGGCGGACAGGACGCCGAGAGTAGCAGTCGGCCTCCATGGTAGAAAAAAAAAATGCTTTTCTTGGCCAACAGAATAGTATTGACATGCCCGCCACAAACTCCGGCGTGCACCTCATGCATCACTTGCTGGACTTCCTCCTCTGTTAGGCAGCGCAACAAAACGTGGTTGAATTCTCTTTTATAGAGCTGTTCCCCGCACAGCACATAGCGGGTGGCCAGTTTTCGCATTGAATTGGAGGCCATTGAAATAGGATTCCTTTACGCAACGCAATAAGGGCGCTAGATTCAAAAGTGTGCCCTTCGATCGCCCGAAGATCCCGATGACTCATACAAGGCAAAGACCATCAAAAGAGGCAATCTCAATTGTCTGTTGAAGACCGTGCCACTTAGTTAGCGCTGGAATACGGACTCCATTGTTTTTACAAATCAATCTAAAGAAGCCATAAAATAAACTACATATACTCCTGCTTGGCAGCTTTGAATGCCTAAAGAAAGGACTCCCCTTCCTGGAAAATCTTCGTTCGTGAACTTCTTCCCTATCCTGCCCTCCGCCTCAGTCCTACACTGGACTGACACAACACTCGCTCGGAATAATGGTTTTCCCGATTCTCTGCGCGCGCGGAGAGGGGGAGCAAAGAAATCCATTTTTCTTTTGTTGGTAGATACATTATCTTAAATCATTCTTGGTAGTGGCAGCTTCGCCCCGCGAGAGTAGAGTCTCATCTTGCATAGCCGCCAACCACTGAGCAGAGTTAGGCGATTCCAACGCCTCCTGATAGGATCCAGGTTCGTCAGCATCCACTGAAAGGAAGGCATTGGTTCTTCCCTCAATCTCAAAGAATCTATTAAGGATTCGACCACGTGCACACTTTCCAAGTGGTTCGGATTCCCCAGGTATACTCCCACTGTCATCAACAACCATAGGAGTACCATCATGAGAATCAGGTAACTCCTCGAGTTCCCCGGTGATCCGTGCCTTAGCTCTGTAGGAAAAACATATTAAAAGAATTCTACATCATGGGACTCAACCTCTGCCAATTCACCTCCTCCACGCTCAAGTACAAAAACATAACCCTTAGAGTGTGCAGAATAGCACACAAAAATGCACTCAAGAGCTCTAGGGTCTAACTTACCAATCATCTGAGATGGGACACGAATGTGGCCCGAGCACCCCCCAGGCCCCAAGCCAGTCAGTTTGACCCAGCGAACGGCATAATCATGAATAAGAAGAGCAACCGGTAAACGAGTGCGAAGGGAGCGAAGGTTACGAAGCGGGTAGCCCATTGATAGCTAAGGATTGCGCCCCTAGTACTCACTTATGAGAGAGTCTCCCCCATCGTCTGATCTTTCTTTCGTTTATTACATAAATAAGACATTTTTTTATATGTTCTTTTTACAACTTTCTAAGAGACATGAGTTGTACCAACAAATGGATAGAGTAGAATAGTAGTAGTTTTTTTGCTGAGCCCGATCCCGACGGCATTCAATCTTGTTCGATAATATGTTGGAAAACAGTAGTGGAACATAGCCCAATTGAAGCGTTGAGTTTCCCTCGCAACTCTGTGGATTGTTATAGGGTAAAGAAAGACGGGTAAGTGAGAGAAAGGGAAGACCGCTTCGCTTGCAGTAAAGAGTGGCAGTGATGGATCAAAAAAGAGAAGAGTGAGCAAAAGAAAGTAAAGAAAGATGTCCTAAGATCAGTCAGTCTATGAGTATTACTAGGAGTAGTAGCTGTCATTGTAGTAGCTTCTTTCTTTGTCTGAGAGCTCCATTGAGAGGAGGGTAGTGCGACAAGCCACTAATGTCACAAGCTGAGGGTTAATCCACTTAATGGACTGATGCGACTGATTAGCAAGCTCAGTAGGATGATATCAAAAGGGGTCTCTCGAAGAGATTTGACTCATAGGCATTCCTTTAAAGTCATAGTAGTAGTAGCTATAATAGCTCTTGCCTTCCCTCTGTTCTGTTAGGTCATTCATTCTCTTTTTCCTTCCCTTTCTATGGTGGGTAAGTCTCTTTTGCCTTCTCTTTTCTCACGAGGTGTTATAAAGAAAATTTCTAGCTCGATTTCTAGTCTTGGTAGAAGAAGTTTCTTCTTTTTTTAAGGTAGCTTTAAGTTAGCAAGAGTGTCAGTCAGTTCCTTTGAGTTTCATTCTTGCGAACGTACTCCCCAGGCGGGATACTTAACGCGTTAGCTACAGCACTGCACGGGTCGATACGCACAGCGCCTAGTATCCATCGTTTACGGCTAGGACTACTGGGGTATCTAATCCCATTTGCTCCCCTAGCTTTCATCTCTTAGTGTCAGTGTCAGCCCAGCAGAGTGCTTTTCGCCATTGGTGTTTGATAAGTGCTTGAGTAGACATATTTTTTTATATGTTTTACATGCATTGAGCATCATTTTTTTACCGTGGTTTATGTCTCATATTGTGTATTTGGTGTTCTTTTATGCATATAGGTTGTGAATGCCTTGAAGAGTAAAAAGGAAGCAAAGATAGGCTATAAAGACACAATGTTGGGAGTTCTTGTTCAATTCAAGGACCAAGACACGAGAGCGCTTCATAAACGTGGAGATGTGTGCCAACTTCCAAGAAGATTCAAGTCAATTCACCATTTGAAGGGCACAAAGGCAGCCACATCTTCATATTCCTTCTCTTTGTGAAGATTGCAAGACCTCTCAAAGATACGCCGATGAAGAAAAAGTTTTATAGCCTACCACATGGACGCGTGCCCGGACATGTGGCCTTAAGAGAAGAGTGTTCGGATCGAGTTTTGTGAAAACCACCGTAGCAATTTCAATCGTAGCAGCATTTTATAGCAGAATTCACTCGCTCGCGGTCCGCGGGAAATTTCTGCAGCCCACGCGCGCTGCGGAAAATCCACACCGGGCGCGTGAGGGCACGTGGATGCACGCGATCTAAGGCCCTATAAATAGCCGCTTTTGCCCTATTCTTTCTCATCTTTTGTGCGGCTCTTGAGGGGTGAGACGGCTAGGGTTTGGAGAGGAGGTCTTTTGCGGCTTTGGAGACGCTTCGTCACCAACTTTGATCGATTCCTCCTCCGTCATAGCATCAAGGAAGCCACCGGTGAATCTAGCTTCCGAGTGGGTCCTTCAAGACGTCGAAGCTCTCCATCAAGGCCATCAGCTCATATATAAGGGGGTTTATTTCTATGGTTTTTAATGTACTTTCATTCATTGATGGTGTGTTTTTGTATGTTGCTCCATGGAGGGCTAAAAACCCTAGAGGGTATTTGGGCTTGTGAACCCTAGGATTCTCATATTTTGTGGATTTGCTTTGTGTTTCTATTTAATCCGAGTTTGATTAAGTTTCATTCTTGATTGTTTAATGCTTGCTTGCCTTATTGATCTTATGGTTATTTGGTTTGCATGATTTGTTGCCTTGGTGGGAGAGAGATCTCCATTAGGGTTAGAACCTCAAGATTGAAGAGGGTTGAGAGGGAGAGTCATGAGATAGTGAAGTGTCCCCTTTCCCTCCGATTGGTGTATTCTATCTCCATTCCCTAAGCTCTATGCAACCATATTTGGTGGGAGCCGTGAGATTGTCTTTGATTTTTTTCCGCCGGGACCTTGTAGGGGGTTAGGATCCTTCGCCGGAATTAGGGTTGGATCAATCTTTAGGAATTGGATACACAGCTTTGGAATCCCTAGAGTGCTTGCGGGTCATATGTGGTGTGAGGTGTTGAGATTGAGCGATTTCTCCACCGCGACCCTCGAGGGGACTAGTATCGGTGATCTAGAGATAGACCCGATTATGTTTGGATTTCCACTGACTTAACTTACTCATCATAGAAACACTTTGCTTATCCCAGTACCTAAATACCCAATCCTAGGGGAAGCATTGCTCGAATACCCCACTTTTATCGATTGAGATCTCCATCCATTTAACCCCTTGCATATTCGTCTCCGGTATTCACTTGTTCGCACATTAGATCACCACACCTTTCCATTTATCATTAGGTTAGAAAGCGGAGAAGAAGTTAGTACTAGTAGCCCCTGCTCCTGTGGATTCGACTCACCCACTCACCGGGTAATTATTACTCGACACCTGCACTTGCGGTTTACACACGCATATTCGGACGTGTCAAGTTTTTTGGCGCCGCTGCCGGGAATAGGATACTAGGAACGCTAGGACTTTGTTGCTCTAGCCATTTATCCATTTTTCATTTTATTTTTTTCTATTCCACACTTTCTTTTTTTCTTCCATCATTCTCATCGGTTTTTTTATTTTTGTTTTCATCCATTTCACTTTATCTTCTTCCACCATTCTATTTTTGTTTTTATTTTTGTCTTACTTACTTTTTTTCTTGCAAGGAACTTGAATGATGATTAATCCAATTTTTTAAACTTATATTTTCAGGTTGAAGCTCTCACTAGAAAAACTTGATCAATTTGTTAATGTTCATCAACATCACGATCCATATCGCATCAACTATCATCCAAATCAAAGGAGCTACCCAAATCTTTTGTGGGATATTGATGAACAACAATGGGAAGCACCTCAAGAAGAATTTCAGATGGATGAGAAGCTTTGAAGATGATGTACTTCGGTTGGAAAGAGTGTTACCGAGATTTATTGAAGCCACCGATGCCCGCTTTCCAAAAATATTGAGGCCACATTAAATTGTCACGAGGTCGCCATCAAAAAAACATTGAACATCAATTAGGAGAGATCTTGGACATGCTTGCTAAGGAAAAAGAAGAATTTGAACAAGCAAGGCAAGTATCTCGGGACATGATGAGGCCATGAGCAACATTGACGAGTTGGGCAAATTGAGTACATTGATGTAGAAAATAAAAAGAAAGAAGTTGAATATCATTTTTGAGATTTTTGGATTGTGTGAATGAAGATTATGCTTGTGAGTGAGAAAAATTTTCAAGGATTTGCTAGTGTCTTGCTCCTCTCAAGTTGAAAAATACACAAGAAGAAGCAAAACCCCAAGTTAATGGAACAAGCATTTCTCTTTGGGATTGATCAACTCTTACAATGCAAGAGAGAGGTTTTGGGAAGGGAAGAAGATGTGGGTAGGAGATTGAAGCTATCCAATGACCCACCTGTGCTAAGCTTGGACAATTCCCAACCCAAATTGTTTCCTTGGAGGCCAAAAGTAAGATGGTTGGACTCTCCAACAAATACTTCATCCCTGCAAGTTGACTCTTGGTTTAAAGGAAGTAGCTATGCAATGTCTAGTCGGGAGGAACACACTCTTTTCAAGCCTCCATAAGGTAAGGAAGAGGTACGTCAAGCTTTAGTGACGTAAAACAAGCGCTTCTTGGGAGGCAACCCAAGTTTTTTAATTGTTTTCTAGTTTATATTTTTCATTTCTCGCAATAATAAATTCATGAGTGGGTGCTTTGATGAATTTTTTTGTTGGTGTTGAAGTTTTCATGGAAAAATTTTTGGTGATTTAACTTGATTTTCGTGTATGTGGCATGGTTGAGGGAGTAATTCATGTTTATAGTTGAAGAATTAGTGTTAATTTGAAGTTTGGAGCCTTGCGTGGACTGGGTTCGCAGAAATTTTAGTAGCTCACACGGTCACGTGGAATTTCCACGCCGTCAGTACAAGATCTCACGCGGGGTGTGGAATTTCCACACCCCCATGTGGCTTATAAGAATATGAGGGGTCACTTTTTCATTATCTTCATCACTTATACCCTTCATGTCCCACTTCTCCATCTTCAAGAATCCAAACTTTTTGAGCACAAAACTAAGTTCTTCAACTCCTTTGAGATTTAAAAAGTGTTTTTTTCCGGCATTTGCATTAAGTTTCCTTCACCAATTTGCACCGGTAAGCTTCATCTTCTCCCATTTTTCTCCATGCTCTTATTTTTGCCAATCCATGAAGTTTTCTTGGTTTATAAGTGTTGTGTTTCATGAAAAATTATGTAGAAACACTTTAGAATGTATGGATCAAAAACTTTTTGAGCGTTGGAGCCCAATCATGGTTTCCCTGGTCATGGTTGGGTGCCCACGCGGGCGCTGCGGGTCGGCCCCACACGCACGCTGGGATGGCTGCCCATCGGTCGCCGCGCGCCGTCAGCCACGCGGGGCCGCTGCGCCCACGCTGGCACGCGGCCAGCCCACGCACCATGGCTGGGCCTGCGCCACAGTTGGCCCACGCGGCCACGCGCGCCCCGGCCGAGATCGATCGGCCCCACGCTGGGCGCGTGGGCTTCCCACACGCCCTGCGCTGGAAAAAGCACCCAATAAGGCCAAAAAGTGTTTGGCTTTGCCCTCCACGCCGCTGCGGGAGCCCCATGACTCATCAAATTCATGCTTAACCCGACTTCTTTTGAAGCTTTTATTTGCGGTGTATGACACCAAGGACCGAAAAACTTGTTCAAATGCTTGAATTTCATACGGTTAACCTTTTGGATGAGAAGATTATTTTTGGCACACCGGCAACACCCGTAAGACGACGTTGATGCTTGAGGTGTCCCACTCATGATTCTTTAGTTTTTCTTTACTTTTGTTTTTCATTTATAGTTTTTTTCTTTATTTTATTTTTATTTATTTTTTTGTTTGTTTTTAGACTTTAGTTAACTTTTGTGTTTTGTTTTGTTTGTGCGAAGTTTGTGCTTCATGTGTTTACCTATAAAAAAACTCGTATCATCTTTTCTTTTTGTTGAGCTTCACCAAACCCCTTATATACGCAGCGTATGGCCTTGAGAGTGATGTTTATGGTGTTTTTAGCTCATAGACACGATCATGTGCGTTGTCCCATGGTTGTGTGAGCTTCACAACCCATACAACACGCCCTTGAGTTGGACTTCACCAAACGCTTAATGAGGAATTCTGGGGAGTATTGTTTTTAATTGCATTCCCCACACACATTATGCTTCTATTGATGCTATTTTTTTATTGTGTTACATGTGTGACATTGAGGACAATGTACATCTTAAGTGTGGGGAGGGTTCACCTTTATACATGACTTATACTTGTGTTTTCATGAGCATGCTCTTTGTTGCCAATGAAGGTTCACCTTAGGGTTATGAGTTTAATTCTTAGTTTTTTTGGAGGTTGTAAACATTGGATTTTTATTATGCCTCTAGTTTTCATCCAATTTTCTTGAATATTTTTGTCTGTTTGCTCTTTGTGCACTTTTCTCACTCATGAGACCTATGAAGACTCTAGTTCATTATGTTTGGGACTTTAGTGTGCTAGTTTTTATTTAAAAATAAAAATAAAAATAAAAATTTGGAAAATTGTTTGTTGTTTGTACGATAGGGGTGGAAAGAGCTACCACTCATGATGTATGTAGCTACTCCTCATAAGTCGGATACTTGTTATGCCCCTAATGAGAGAAAGAGCTATCTCATGGGATGTGTGAAAGCTACCACCTCGAAAGTGTGAAAAGCCACCCGGGAGGCATCTTGGGAAAGGGCTACCTTAGAGGATTGTGTGAAGCTACCACCTATTCTTTTTGTTCATAAATAAGACCCGCTTTTAATCAAGAACTTGGTAGTGGACATAGTGTTGACATGAGTTGAGTTTTTCACACACATGCATTCGGATTTTATCATATTCATTTTTGATTGGATTGTTTGCTAGAGCATTGATCGCTTTGTCTAGTGTTTGATTCCTTCCATGACTGTAGAATTTTTGATTCTTGTACTCATTTGGGTGAACCTAAGGCCAAGCACTTCTCTTTTCTTTCCATAGGTATAATGTTTAATTTTGCTTGAGGACAAGCAAAGACTTAAGTGTGGGGAGTTTGATAAGTGCTTGAGTAGACATATTTTTTTATATATGTTTTACATGCATTGAGCATCATTTTTTTACCGTGGTTTATGTCTCATATTGTGTATTTGGTGTTCTTTTTATGCATATAGGTTGTGAATGCCTTGAAGAGTAAAAAGGAAGCAAAAGATAGGCTATAAAGACACAATGTTGGGAGTTCTTGTTCAATTCAAGGACCAAGACACGAGAGCAGCTTCATAAACGTGGAGATGTGTGCCAACTTCCAAGAAGATTCAAGTCAATTCACCATTTGGAAGGGCACAAAAGGCAGCCACATCTTCATATTCCTTCTCTTTGTGAAGATTGCAAGACCTCTCAAAGATACGTCGATGAAGAAAAAGTTTTATAGCCTACCACATGAACGTGTGCCCGGACATGTGGCCTTAAGAGAAGAGTGTTCGGATCGCGTTTTTGTGAAAAAAATACGTAGCAATTTCATCGTAGCGATCGTAGCGGGATTCCATCGCTCACGCCGGCCGTGGAAATTCCCGCTGCCGCCGCGTGAAATTCTTGCAGCCCCACGCGCGCGTGGAAAATCCACACCCGGGCGGCGTGAGGGCACGCGGATGACGTGATCTAAGGCCTATAAATAGCCGCTTTTGCCCTATTCTTTCTCATCTTTTGTGCGGCTCTTGAGGGGTGAGAGCGGCTAGGGGTTTGGAGAGGAGGTCTTTGCGGCTTTTGGGAGGCGCTCGTCACCAACTTTGATCGATTCCTCCTCCGTCATAGCATCAAGGAAGCTACCGGTGAATCTAGCTTCGGAGTGGGTCCTTCAAGACATCGAAGCTCTCCATCAAGGCCATCGGCTCATATATAAGAGGGTTTATTTCTATGGTTTTAATGTACTTTCATTCATTGATGGTGTGTTTTGTATGTTGCTCCATGGAGGGCTAAAACCCTAGAGGGTATTTGGGCTTGTGAACCCTAGGATTCTCATATTTTGTGGATTTGCTTTGTGTTTCTATTTAATCCGAGTTTGATTAAGTTTCATTCTTGATTGTTTAATGCTTGCTTGCCTTATTGATCTTATGGTTATTTGGTTTGCATGATTTGTTGCCTTGGTGGGAGAGAGATCTCCATTAGGGTTAGAACCTCAAGATTGAAGATGGTTGAGAGGGAGAGTCATGAGATAGTGAAGTGTCCCCTTTCCCTCCGATTGGTGTATTCTATCTCCATTCCCTAAGCTCTATGCAACCATATTTGGTGGGAGGCATGAGATTGATCGATTTCTCCGACGGACCTTGTAGGGGTTAGGATCCTTCGCCGGAATTAGGGTTGGATCAATCTTTAGGAATTGGATACACGCTTTGGAATCCCTAGAGTGCTTGCGGTCATATGTGGTGTGAGGTGTTGAGATTGAGCGATTTCTCCACCGGGACCTCAGTAGGGGACTAGTATCGGTGATCTAGAGATAGACCCGATTATGTTTGGATTTCCACGACTTAACTTACTCATCATAGAAACACTTTGCTTATCCGGTACCTAATACCGAATCCTAGGGGAAGCATTGCCCGAATACCCCACTTTTATCGATTGAGATCTCCATCCATTTAACCCTTGCATATTCGTCTCCCGTATTCACTTCTTCGCACATTAGATCACCACACCTTTCCATTTATCATTAGGTTAGAAAGCGAGAAGAAGTTAGTACTAGTAGCCCACTGTTCCCCGTGGATTCGACCACCCACTCACCGGGTAATTATTACTTTTGACACTGCTGCACTTGCGGTTTACACACGCATATTCGGACGTGTCAATAATCCAAATCATGACCCGAGCTTAAAAGGTCCTTAACAAGTGGGAAACTCGGGGACCATTGACTGAAGAAGAATAGGGCGATTATTAAAGTGACAATCGCGCTGCGCCTCAAAATTGGAATTTCGTCAAGAGAAAAAAATTCGCAAAAGAGCCCTACCGGTTTACAACTTTTCTCCACAGACGAGGCTTTTTCATGAACATAGTATGGGTGTTTGCCTGCAAAGTACTCCAATTAGGCTTTTGAATAGATGAATATGTCGTCATCCGTCTAGTATGGAACGACGGGTCCTAAGAATAGAATTAGAGCAAACACTCTATCGCTATCGCTCTCGATCGGAAAGTGGTTAAGCGGGATGAGCCGCCTCGAGCTATCACCCGGTTCAACCAACCGTCCCAGTCCTGTTACCTCTCGTCCCTCTATCATTCTCCTCTACTTACTCTTTCTATTTATCTAATCTTACTCGGAGTTGGAGTAGCAAGCAATCGGCCCCCTTCAACCGGCACAACACAAGCAATAGGAAAGAAAGTAGGCACAAAAGGAAAGAGCCAAGCCGTAAAGCAAAGCATGTTTATACTACTACAGCCACAACGCCCGAGCCACCGCCATACAAAGCCTACATAAAGCTAGCTAGCTACTAGAGCTAGAAGTCGAGGGGTACTCAACTCTTTGGGTCTTTCCGATCAAAGAACGCCTCGCCTCCTCTTTTCATCAAGTATCGCCAGTAAAGCACTCGCTTCGCGCTATAGACTTGTAAGGCCCCTCCGGTCCGAACTTCCCGAGTGGACCGGGAAGAAGTTCTTTAGTTTAGGTCTCCTTCCTAGAATCGGCGTTCTAACACCTTTTTCTCGTAGAATCCGAAATCCGGCATTGATATGCTTGGGCATGATGCGCCGCTTTTCAATCTCTTCTCGTCTAGCACTCTAGTTGGGCTAGACGCTCTTTACGCAAAAACTTATGGAAACTGCACCTCTTTGCTCTCATTCCTTTCATTTTTTTATTCTCGAGCTTCTTCTTTCTTTCCATAAGCTTTCCCTACCGATGTAACTAAATTGGTCAGCAAAATCATGACCGAGCTTGGCTTGCTTTGGGAGTCGAAAAACGAGGATCCCTCTTTCTCGCCTCCGGTGGAAGTCTTTACGTTGTCGACGTAGACCCCGTATTTTTAACCCTCCCGTATTGACCGAGTCTACTCATGTTTACATTTTTTCTTGTAGGAGACATCAAGATGAATCGCATGACCAGATGATTGGGTCGGTCGGTCCATTCCCTCTTATTGAGGGAGCGGATCGACAAGAAAAATTCAGTATATTTTCTTTATATATTATTACTGTGGCAAGATGAGGATTTCTCCGATGACAATGTAGGAGATGAAGATCAACGTCGTTTGTGCTCATCGAGAACAAAGCCTTTACTAGATGTGGCGGCGGATGAGGGAGTGGAAGCTTATCTTCGACTCATTGGGAGAGAAGTGTTTTTCTTTATTGGTCTTTGTGTTGGTCTATGCTCTCGAAGTTCTCTTCAGTGGCTTTCTCTGGGTATGAATCAATCCATGCGAGTAGTGCTTCCAAGCGGTCTTCTAGATAGAGTTCCTTCCCGAATCCAATCTCTCGGATCTAGGTTTCGGCTTGAAGCTTAGAAGGGCAAGAAGATCGGAGAGCTCCAACCAAAGAGTAAAGGAGGAGTCTAAACTTGACTTTAAGAATTTCGAGTCTGATTGGATAAGAGGATTAATTCAATAGAACTCTAACTAAATCCCTTTTTCTTTTTCCTAATTTGACACTGGAGCCTATGAGAATGCTCGAACTCTTCCTTGCATTTTTCTAGGCGGCCCTCGAAAAGGGCGGCTTTGCTCATGCAGGAAGGGCAGGAGAGGGGAAGAACGGAGCTCCAGCCTCCGCGCCTAGCCGCAACCTAAGTCGTTTGGTTCTATCCCCGACCAAGCAAAGCCGGGGAACCCCAGTGGGAAGAGGGAAGGAAAGATCGGGGAGGAAGCGGGGTAGAGGAATTGGTTGACTCATCGGGGCTCATGACCTGAAGACTGCAGTGTTCGAATCCTGTCCCCCGCCTAATCACGTCGAGATGTCGGGGGAGGTTTGCTCTGCTCTAATCTTGAATCACTCTGGGCTCCAGGAATGTCTTCCGGGCTCAGCTCACTCCCTCGGAAAGCAGGCAACAGGCTATACGTGGTCTCTTGATCACAGTCCAACATTCTCTTGCCTATCCGCTTCTAACCTCGCCGAGCCGGAATTCATCTAGAGTCTTCGCCAAGGCCAGTGAAAGGTGGCTTTAGTCATGCCAAAATTCCTTGTCTCAGGGGACATAGTCATTGGCTCGGGTATAGAAGGTGAGGGTATATCTCGCATCCTTACCTTCATAGCAGCTATATTCCGTAATATCGCTGTTTTTTCGTGCGGCTTGGTATACCTCGTGGGATGAACGGGTTACACTCTCTTAACCTCTCGGGATAGTCAAGCGTTGTGTCCGAATTTCATTAAGAGGTTCTCATAGCTTGATCTCGTAAAAAGAACCCATTCTTCTCCTCCTTCTCGATCCGTCGGTTTAGCATTTCCGGGTAACATCTTCTCGTCCTCGGTCGACTCATTGCTTCCTTTTCTTTTCAACAGAAGACGCTCCGCGCTTGGTCAATAGACTCTCTTGGCGATCGATAAGTGCTTGAGTAGACATATTTTTTTATATATGTTTTACATGCATTGAGCATCATTTTTACCGTGGTTTATGTCTCATATTGTGTATTTGGTGTTCTTTTTATGCATATAGGTTGTGAATGCCTTGAAGAGTAAAAAGGAAGCAAAGATAGGCTATAAAGACACAATGTTGGGAGTTCTTGTTCAATTCAAGGACCAAGACACGAGAGCGTTCATAAAGCGTGGAGATGTGTGCCAACTTCCAAGAAGATTCAAGTCAATTCACCATTTGAAGGGCACAAAAGCAGCCCACATCTTCATATTCCTTCTCTTTGTGAAGATTGCAAGACCTCTCAAAGATACGCTCGATGAAGAAAAGTTTTTATAGCCTACCACATGGACGTGTGCCCGGACATGTGGCCTTAAGAAAAGAGTGTTCGGATCGCGTTTTGTGAAAAGTCACTGTAACAATTTCACACGTAATGCAGTATGCAGCAGTACCATTCGCTGTCACGCGCGTGGAAATTCCAGCGCCGCGTGGAAATTCTTGCACCCACGCGGGCACGTGGAAAAATCCACACGCGGCGTGAGGGCACGCGTGACGACGCGATCTAAGGCCTATAAATAGCCATTTTTGCCCTATTCTTTCTCATCTTTTGTGCGGTTCTTGTGGGGTGAGACGGCTAGGGTTTGGAGAGGAGGTCTTTGCGGCTTTGAGGCGCTTCGTCACCAACTTTGATCGATTCCTCCTCCGTTATAGCATCAAGGAAGCCACCGTGAACCTAGCTTCGAGTGGGTCCTTCAAGACGTCGAAGCTCTCCATCAAGGCCATCGGTTCATATATAAGGGGGTTTATTTCTGTGGTTTTAATGTACTTTCATTCATTGATGGTGTGTTTTTGTATGTTGCTCCATGGAGAGCTAAAAACCCTAGAGGGTATTTGGGCTTGTGAACCCTAGGATTCTCATCTTTTGTGGATTTGCTTAGTGTTTCTATTTAATCCGAGTTTGATTAAGTTTTAATCTTGTATTCTCATTGCTTGCTTGTTTAATTAATCCTTGTGGTTGATTGGATTTGCATGATTTGTTACTTTGATGTGAGAGAGGTCTCCATTAGAGTTAGAACTTCAAGGTTAAAAGAGGGTTGAGAGGGTGAGTCATGAGATAGTGGAGTGTCCCTCTCCTTTCCGATTGAGTGTATTCCTCATCTCCGCTCCCTAAGCTCTATGCAACCATATTTGGTGTGAGGCGTGAGATTGAGAGATTTGTCCACGGGACCTTGTAGGGGTTAGGATCCTTCGCCGGAATTAGGGTTGGATCAATCTTTAGGAATCGGATACACCTCTTTGGAATCCCTAGAGTGCTTTGCAGTCATATGTGGTGTGAGGTGTTGAGATTGAGCGATTTCTCCACCGGGACCTCGTAGGGGGACTAGTATCGGTGATCTAGAGATAGACCCGATTATGTTTGGATTTCCACGACTTAACTTACTCATCATAGAAACACTTTGCTTATCCGGTACCTAATACACGAATCCTAGGGGAGCATTGCCCGAATACCCCACTTTTATCGATTGAGATTCTCTTTCCATTTTACCCTTAGCATATTCGTCTCCGTGTTCATCTCTTCGCACATTAGATCACCACACCGTTTCATTTTATCATTTGGTTAGAAAGCGTAGAAGAAGTTAGTACTAGTAGCCCCTGCTCCTCGTGGATTCGACTACCCACTCACCGGGGTAATTATTACTCGACACCGTGCACTTGCGGTTTACACACGCATATTCGGACGTGTCAGCGACCCAGCAAGTGATGGCGGAAAAGCCGTTGCGCTCCCGCTTTAGTTTTTCAGCTGGCACAGGGCTCGAGAAAGAGAAGGCTCAACTCGCTTAAACAGCCCATATAGCACTTGACAAAGAAAGAAAGCACTAACGCCAACCGTGCTATTCTCTGCGCTCAACTGATTTGAAAATCTCATATATTATAATAGATCACTGCCGAAAGGAAAGAGCGATCCGGGCTTTATCAAAAAAAAGAGTCAACAGGTACCAAACAAAACCGGCTGATGATCCATTATTAAGACTTACCAAGCTATTCCACCTGTTCTTGTGTTTACATCTTTATAAATGGACAAGTTATGTTAGGTTATTTTTGCAGTTAACAGAAAAACTCACAATAACAAGTCATTGCGGGAGACGCTCTCTTATTAACCCAGCGTATAGATTTCGGTTTCTCCCGAAGTTGGACACATGTTCGACAAGGGTGTCTGTGTCCGTGTCAGTGGATAGTTCGAGATCCTCAATAAAACTTTTGGCGATATCTACATACGTGTCCCGGAGTTCTGGGTAATAGGTGGAAGCTCCCTGAAAGATTCCTATTTCCAATTCTTCTCTTGCTCGCTTAAGTGCGCTATTTCTTTCTGAGTTCTTTTGCGTTATTGCTTTGTTCGCTGCTCTGCTCCTCGCGGTAGAGCTTTGCCTTGCTTTCTTGTTCGCTTCGGTGCTATATTGGTTATGCCTTTATATAGCCGCTGGAAAGCGAATCTAAATTGATTGTGCGCTTCTAATTCGAAAGTGTAAGAGCGGATCTTAGCCAGCTGAAAAACTAAAGCTTTTCAGCTCGGTCAAATCAAATAAAGAGGGACTTCTCTTTTTCCCTTTTATTCCGCGGGATGATATATCCCTCGAGTGTCTCCCCTAAGCCTAAGTTGGTCTTCCTTTTCCCAAGCACACACTAAGAGCACAGCTTGGTCCCAACAATCTTTAGGAAGAAAGCATCGACGTGGTGTATGACGCTCGCCGAGCGGGAGAGAAAGTGAGAGAGAGTGCATAGTGCTGATAGCGAATAAAGGCCGTTGAGCGTATTGGATATGGGTTAGGAATTGCATCACTGTGTCCTTTTCCTTCTCCAGAGAAAAGGAGTCCTTTGGCTCAAAAGCATCCTCACACGCTGTGTCATCTGCTAAGGGAAGAGTGAAGGTAGAGTCATATAGTAAGAACACGCCTGCTTTTTGTTTGTAGTCAAACTCTTGCCGCTGGCGGACGTGTTCTCATCTGTTGAAAGAAAGATGGTAAGGTGTTGGCGCAAATATAAAAAAGAAATCTGAATTAACTGAGAAGCATTCAAATATTTTCCTTTAAATTAAATTTGAATTTTCTTCGTGGAGGACTTTTTTTTAAAAGGAGGAATCTCAATCTCAACATTGAGTTACAGCTGGAAGGAAAGAAAGCCTGACCTAACCCTTTTTAGAAATTAGTGTTATGCACTGAACTGAAGACTCAACCTCTCTTCTGAATTAATGTTGTAAATAAATGAGTATGAAAACCTTCTCAGAACGGGAAAAGGCTCTCTTGCTTTGCTTGTTTGCTTTGTTCCTTATAGCATTGTGGCAAGCTCTCCTTTCATTGGTCTCGGGTTCAGTATTTGTTATAAGCGGATCTTTTCTTCCTTGGCGACTGGTGGCATACTCCCTTCTGGCCTACCCAAGTGCGACTTCTCATTCTAAAAAAAAGAGAAAGGGCGATAGCTTTCCAGGCCAGGATCCTTCTCTCATTCGGAAGGGCTTTCTCCCTCAAAGACTCCCCCTGTAGAGTGGAAATTTCCCCTGGCTAGCGCCTGCGGAGTGTAGAGCTGGGTCCTCATTCCAGTGATTTTTCATCTCCTTGTTGTGGGGACAAGAGAACACGAAGATTGAAAGCATCGGCGACAGGCCTGGCCTGTGAACAGTTCCGTTACCATTACTCCAAAAACGGATGCTATTTCATAGGCAGAAGAAAAAAATTATCCGCAGAGGAATCTAAAGCTTCAGCTAGAATAGCCCCTTCCCTGTCTTTATGGTTCGCCGGGATATTCTCTCCACCGTATAGTACCTTGCTTTGGGGTCAGTAGCAAACGAGAGCGAGCACGAAAGGAAGGCTTGGACCAGCTCCTTGTAGGGTGTAATTCCAATTGTCTTTGTCCCAATGTCTGTGATCAAGCCAGAAAGAATAGCTTAATAGAAATCGAATTCGGTACAGATATAAGGGAAAGGTTCACAGCAAGAGCATCTGGCAGGCGGGGTGTCAGCAGTTGGGCCAAGCGAAACAACAACATCACATTAATCTCTTTGTGGATCACTTTTCCTAGTCGCATAACCAAAGAAGAGGCATTGTCTCAATGAGCATGCAATAAAGTGTAAACAAGGCTCTTGCGCACACATCCGATATCGGTTTGCTTCCTCCACTGCATACACACGGCTAGTCGAAATGTGTAATGACAACGAGAAGACTGAAAGCGAGATTGCAGGCGAGTTGGTTAACGCGGATCCCAATTCATCATAGTAAATCCACCTTATGATCGGTTCGCAGAGAAGAGCTTGAATGCCCTCATTTCTATCGCTTGAATTCATCTATTTGCTCATAGATCTTGTTTGTGGTCCACGAAGGGAATGTTCAGCGAGTATGCCTGCAATCATCAACAAAGTGCACTGCACGAAAGAAGGGCGAGCTGTGATCAAGCAGAAATAGCATAGTAGACGAACTGGTCAATCGATGATGAGTGAACCTGCCCCTGGGCCCCCTCTGGGGAATGCACCACACGAGCTTCTTTTCTTATATGATTTGCTGGCACACGCGGAGGGAAGAACCAAAGAACGGAATGGGATGATCGATGGTACCATTTTTCTTCCGAGAAAGAAGGGTGGTGGGTTGGGGGTAGGATATACCTTCTGATCCAGATACCTTAGATCTAGCTATGCTTGCTTGCTGACCTGTGTTACCTATTCTATTCTTGACACATTAGGGTAGGAATAATAGTAAGCTGAGCTGCCTATCTTGCTGTGAGCGCTACCTAAGCACTGTTGAAGGCACTCAGAGAAGAGTGGAAAAAGTCCTAAGAGGGCTTGGCTTCTCACTAACACTTTCGACTCACTGCCAAAAGCTCCTTCTTGTGCGCTAACGCTGGAAGGGATGGTTTTGGGTGGGAGAGAGACCACTGGAAGACTGACTCATTTAGATAGAGATAACAGAGCTATACATCAAAAATCTTTTTATCAGTATCCCCAGGCGTTCACTAAATGCATTTCGCTTACAGTCACTAGTAAGGGGTTCTAGTAACGAAAGATTCCTTCTTTAGGTAAGGTAGGCCACATTTCTCATATTCATTTCAGTGCTTTTGGTCTACCATTTTGGAAAGCAGGGGCAAGTCAGGCATCATGCTTTCCCGGGGAGATCGTTTCAATTTACATAATAGTGGAGCTTCTCGCGCATTCGTGCTTGCTGTGAAAGTGATCTTCGTAATCAAGCAAGAGATGGGGCGTTCTCTCTCCCTACTTAACTTTAACTAACAAGCAATGGGGACAAAGGCCCTCGAATCCTGTCTTTGACGGTGATCATAGCGTGTCACGCTGGGAAACTGATCGAATGCTTTCTGTCTCAGTGTCAGTGTGAAAGTCCTAATATCTTTACGAGGTCGAAATAGCATCACAGAAAGAGAAGCCGGAACCTACTCCCAGTTGGCCAGCATCAAAGCAGGATCGATGTAATTGAGCTCGACCGCAGGGAGAGGAGTGAAGACCGATGACACTGGAATACCAAGTGCGTAGATTGCTGTCTAGTGGTACTTTCTGGAGCGAAGCTGCCATCCAAAGCATTCTTTCTGGAAATGTTTGTGGAAAGGTTGGTGAGTAGGGCGGCTTCTTTCATAGGAAAGTGGATGTGATCTACTCTTTCGAGAGAAGTAGGGGTAATTGCCATTTATTAACCGATCGATACGAAGATACAATAATTGGTAGTGGAACATGAGCTGTCTCAGAAGTAGTACCACGAATAAACCTTGCTTCTTTCTCCCTATACGATCTGGATCTGTCTGACGAGCATCTGAACAACGACCACGAGGGGAGGAAGTGCTTGCTGCCAACTTGCCAGACGAGCGGACATCTGAGCGAAGCACTACTACTGATTTAGATTTAGAGAAGGCATATGTGTACCGGGAAAGAGATGATGTACTTTAGAGGAAAGGAAGTCAGCCTGCAGCCTATTAGATTAGACCGCTATCGCTATAAAAGCACAGAAATCACTAAAGCGATAGAAGCACATCTTGCACCTGAGATGATCCATGACAGAAGGGGAGGGATGAAAAGAAGCAAATTCACACATCCCCCCTACCACTCCGTGGTACTCAGTCCATGAACTAGCTTTCATTTCACCATAAACCATAAGCTAGCCCCTTTCATGCTTGGACTACACACTAAACTTAAACTATGAAGACGCTTTCTCCACGCCTAATCATATATCGACGAAGCGGGTGGCATTCCCCTTCCCCTATTTGAAAGAGGCCTTTTCGCGCCCTTTTCTTTCAATTGTGCAAGAAGTTCCTTCCCTTGCTTCAGGAAATTAATTAATGCGCTACCTTTCCTTTTGCACCTGCCTTGTCGAGGTAGAAGACCCTTTTCTTCTTTGACACCGAGGCAACTCGAGGCCTTTTTAGGATTAGGACTTCCATGCTTCCTTATCGGCTCCGCTCTTGCTAGCTAGGGGATTCATCCCTATCCCTATCAACTAATAAGGGAAAAGATCCAGCAACCTATTGCCTGACCTCGGCTCTGACGCATCCCTGTGTACTTCAAATGTCTTAGGTCAAGGTCCCTTTTTCGCATATCTACTATACAGAATACAGAATCCTCTTCTGGGCATCAATCCTCTTGGGGGATATCGTCGAAGTTTCACTCACCTCTATCCTTGCCCTTTCCTTGCTTGTAAGCCAAGCTTTCACATCTAACTGTAAGCGCTCTTCCATTATGGCCATCCCCGCTTTTCCTATTCCTTGGGCTATGCGCAATCAACTGTTGAGACGGAAAAGTTTGATTACCGCTCCGTGGCTCCCTTCTGTTTGTTAAAAGGCTACGCACCTCCCATTCTTTGTCCTTCTTCCTTTTAGGAAAAAATAGAAATGCTTGACCCTTACCTAGTTCACTCGTGCCATTTTCTTCTTTCCTCGGGATCGGGATTCAACGGCAAAAAGTCGACGTGAGGCACTATTCCCACAGCAGCAGCAGGTTGGATTCTCCAACTTTTGCAAATGAACCCCGTTCAAGCTCAATACCAACTGTCTCATCTGGATTCGAGAACAAGGCATTCTAGCGAAAACAGCTCCTTTTCTGTGCGTGGATATCTTCTACCAATTCTTGCAAATAACCCATTCTTCCAAAGAGTCAAAAGACTTTGAGTAAGCAAGAGAAAAAAATAGGGTGATAGCTGACACTCCTGCTACTGCGCTAATCCACGCAATGACATTTGAGGAAGAAGTTTCATAGGTACCCAAGCACAACCGATTCCTCTTCTGCCTTTTTACTCTCTCCTGCTCGTACATGAACTATATCTTCTATTTAGTATTACCCTCGTTTCATGGCCTCCAAGAGCGCTTATTCCCCTTCATGTGCAGCCTATTCCTCCTAACCCTAAGAAAGCATTGTTGCAACCTATGAATGTCAGGAAAGTGCTAACACCGGTAATGGGTAATGCCGCATCTGAGACCGGAAAAGCAGCTATTTGTCCAATTCTTCCTTCTCTCAGGGCATTCTCTGCTTCTGAAAAAATGGCTAAGAGCGCATTCTCGGATGCTATTAGATAGATGGCAAGTACCTGTCCTAGTCCTAAGGCTTCGATATTCAGCTGAGCTTACTTCAATGTTCGATGGTGGGGCAGGTAATGAAGTAGGCAAGATGATAGCCAAGCAAAGTCACTCTTGTACCAGCATTCATGTAAGTAATAGTAGTTGCATTACCACCTCTTTCCGTACAGCATTCGTGATAATGCATCATTTCTTCAAAACAAGAGAGTTTTATTATAGCATTCCCAAGCGCTTCTTTATTGCTA
>NW_024088410.1:0-62117 GCF_009730915.1 Dioscorea cayenensis subsp. rotundata
TGAGCTTCTTTTTCAAAAATTTTTGAAGGGTTAGTCTTCTCGTTCTTTGTAGTTTTTTGTCTCCGATAAATCCAAATTCACATAGATTCAGGTTGCAGAAGTAGAAGACAAATATATGCTTCCTATTAAATAATATGAAATGTTAGTAGTTTCTAATTGACTATTTACGTAGAGTAAAAATTGTTTATTATAATATTTTATACTCACCTTGGATTTGTAATATATCATGATCATTTAGTTGGGGAAAGTAGGATTCCCATATAATTATTCTAAATTCATCGGCACTTGTTTTTATTTAATTGAAGATGGTCAGAATATTGGGTAATTACATATATGTCAAGTGTACAAACTATATGCAAATATGTTTTGTTATTGCTTACCTTCGTTCTTTAATGAAGACATCTCTTTCTAAACGGTAAGAAAACTTGTTAATTGAATAAGCAGCACGTGGTCCCTAGCAGAGCGAAAATACCAAATGCGATCAGAGATGTGTGTACATATATTTGATTTTGTTAGTAAAAGTCATGACTATATATAATATGCGACAATATTGATAAAAATTAGAATTGGAACTTTCAGGTATCAGAAATGCGAAAAGGCCTGACTAAGTAATAAATATGTGAGTCTAATTGTAGTGTAGACTCAACATCGACTTCATCATTAGCATCAGTATAACAATGCAATTGAAGATGTCTGGTCATTGGTTTATTAACACCTCTAAGCACACTTTTAATTTCTTTCTTATTTCTACTATGCGTTCTTTTAGCCTTTATAATATCCATTCGTCTTATTCTGTTGCATGGAACCTCTGATCTACTCACCACAGGTAATAAATCAGTCTTTTTAATATAAAGGGGCTTACTCATTTTTGAATATTTCATGGATCTTTTATAACATAACTAGAGTAAGATGATCAGCAAGAAATAAGATTAAAAAATTTAGTATAATACTAACTTTACACAGTATAAAATATCATAAGAGCAAATAAGGAAATTTACCTCAAAAAGGAGTTTGCAAACATTAAAAATCATCAGTCAATATTCTAATCTAGCTTTTTTTAATCTGCATAAACATATGAATACATTGAAGAAATAAATCATCAAATTTGCAATGTAAGCACAAGGCATAATTCTGATTAAAATTATTATTGGATTTAAATTCAAATAGATTCTATATTAACTGAATACATAAGAATAAAAATGCATTTTTCCAATAAATACAATGAATAATCACCCGCAGACAAAAATGAGAGCATTACAAAGTTTATACTTATCAGCCAAGGTAATTGCTTGAAACATTATTGAATAAATCTATATTTTATAGATTTTGAATGAAAGAAAATTATCCAAACAAATTAAGTTATATTTTTAAAATCTATTATAAAGGTATTAATAGCAATTTTTTTTAAGGCGGGAGCTTTCAAAATCTTTATAATCACGAGCTTAATTAGCATTCAATTATTTGAAGTAAAAAATAATTCAGAACAGGTCAAATGAAGTGTTTTGGTTTAATTTAAAACTATAGATGATATTAGATTTATATCCATTCATAACCAATCTTGAGGAGGGAAAATAAAATATTAACTCTTCTCGAGTAGTTCCACTATTCTATTTCAATAATTGAGAATATAATTTGGCCTCCACCAATGAAACTATGATTTTAGCCTTATAATAATATATGCATGGTTCTAAAGCAATTCAATTGTGGTGCTTCTAAAACTTTGGGTTTCCTACTATTTCTACAACTACTGTCCCTTGTTTCGATTTAAGGTCCACTAAAATCTAAGTAACTTTTAAATGGAAAAACTTAATTATTTTTGTCATATTTGGTTTTATAATGTGTTCATAGCCTTCAATGAGTATGTGGTCGTTCGGATGAAGCCACGATGTATGTGCACTTAATTTTGGTGAGGTATCGCTTCAAATAATAAGTAAAGAGTTGATTCCCTTTACACTTTCAAGAATAATGGTGATAAATATATGTAAATAAGTCATCTACTTACATATTAATATGTAAAAACTGTTTTAATTACTTAATTGTTATGCAATGATAAGAAAAATTGAATAAAGCTTTGGGTGCTCCTTTTTCTTTTTTTCACCCGGCCTTTGATTAGGGTTTACCGGTTAAAAATAAATGGATGACAAATCATAATTTTATATATAGACTAAGGGATTATGGGTTCATGACATTCCATTAGGGGTATTACCCTAGACATTGTCTCGAGGAACTCCGATTGAGAAATAAGTGTGAAAAAGGAAATAAGTTGTGACAATAATTTTTCATTCATTTCAATAAATATGAATTTACAAATGTGATGTCACGAAAGGAATTTGAGAATCATCTTGACAATCATCTTAACTTATGGACTTGTATCCGAACTTGTGTCTTGGACATTTTGCATTTTTGGATTTGATTTCGCATCTTGAATTTAATTTGGGTTTCAAGTCATGAATTCTCCTATTGATGAACCATAAGCTTTGCTTTTCAAACTTTCATGCTAGAAGCTTCTTTTCCAATCTTGACTTGTGAAACTCTTGAGCCTTTGACTTTGATGTCTAGAGACTACTGAGTTCAAATATCGATTTATATTTTGACTTGTGAAACTCTTTGTGTCTTTGACTTCTGATATCATGAGACTGTTGAGTCCAATTGTCGATTTATATTGATTTTTTTTAACATTGACTTGTGAAACTCTTTTGGTCTTCGACTTTTGAGGTCTCGAGACCGTTGAGTTTAATTGTCGATTTATATAGATTTTAAGTCTTGACTCTTTTCATATCTTGAATCTCGACTTGGTTGTTTTGGTTTTGAATTTGAATTTTTTTTTTGTTATATATATATATTATCGCATGTCGCCGATACTCATGCCTTATCATCATGTCTACGTGCCTTGTTATCGTCTTTAAGATAATTATCTCATTATTGCTCGAGATTTGTATATTTATTCATTTATTTTAATTACCGCTGCCTCAAGATATGACAACTGATAATAAAATCAAACCCTAAGAAATATGAGGTTTTGAATGGGGTGCATAACCATGCCTTAACCTTGTTTTGGTGGCCTCAGTTTTCAATTAATTTCATTTGTTTGCCTTGATGAATTCACCAGCTACATCCTTGATGTTAAAAATGGGATATGAGTTGTATGGTGCATGGGCCATTCTTTTACATGATTATATATATTTCTTGATTATATATGAGTGCAGGTTTTTATGAAGCACTCTTTCAAAGTAAGACTTGCCTTAAGTGCCCATGCATGCATGCCATGCTTATATTCACCTTTAAAAAAATTTTATTAGTGCACGTGGGTATATAGTAACATGCTTCTCATTATTTTGAGAAAACAAACGCATGAGTATGCATGCTTCTGATCCTTTCTCTCATATATATTTTTTTTTAATCATGCACGTATACATGGATATTGCATGCTTTTCTCCTTATTTTTATAAGAGATTTTTTATAAAAGATTTTATATTATAGTTTGCCCCCACACCAGATCATCCGAGATCCAATTCACTTGCCATTTTTCTTATTGTTATTATTATTATTTCTTCCTATGCATATTCCTTCTTGGTGGGACCCACTGGATTTTATTATTATTATTATTATTTTAGTTTTATTTAAAGACGACACATATGCATGTCATATATTCTTTTGATTCCATTGCACACCGAGCAACACCACTTGTATTTCTGGATTTTTTAGATCATCGAGGCGTGTGATAAAGTCATGCTTTGCCGCTTAATCGGCATCCATCAACTGACCATTATATACATGTAAAAAAAGTTATATGATTTTATTTGATGTTACAGTTGTACACCACGAGAGGTGCTGCTGCCAATGGACTTAAGATCAATGACCTATACATTGATATATATATATATATTTATCTCCGGATGCGAATACCATCACTTCGTCAATGACTCCACTAGCATCAGTAGCAGGAACTTTGATAATGTGGGTAGCTATTCACTTGTCTTGGTCACACATTTTAATATCTTTTACTAATGAAAATGAGATCAAATCTATAAAAGATTATTGTCTGCAAATCATCGTTAGCCTCTGCACCCATCATTCCGGCCTATTTTGGCAATGGATATTGTTTACTGCTTCATGGCATTTTTTTTATTATTTATTTATTATTTTAAAGCATAAATCCCTCACTCATGTTTCTAATTATTACAAGCGAAGTTTTCTTCTGACTCCATTTGCCACGTGTATTGATCTTAAGTCCACTACCCTTGCCAAGTAGCCACCACGTACATCCCATGCAATTTTATTATTTTTATTATTATCACATATATATATATATATATATACATATACATTGCCTACTTTTGATTCTTTTTTTTAGTGGCACTTCTCTGGTTGCACCTAATGAGATCTCTCTCTTCTTATGTGGTCGGCTAGAAAGAAATAGCAGATGAAAGATTTTTAAAAGAAGATAAAAACTCAATAATTAAGGTCAAGTATGGGAATCAAATTTTCAATCAACCAAGCTCTAGGAGTTCAAATAACCTCCTTTTAGACTGCCAAAACACTTGATAGTTGAAGGATTTGTTTTTACTCATCAAACCCTTTGGATCACAACATGAAATCCTTGGCAAAATCCTTCTCACGATTGAACTTGAGAAGAAGTGAATTTGCAAGCACGATTCGACTTCCAAAGTGCAATTTGCTCACAACAATGCCACGCTCTTCTTGATCTTCTCGCTCGGAGACAGTCATTATCCAATGCCAGAAGCACCGAGGGCAAAATCGTGAATATCTTATATCGCGAAGCAAATCGAAATATCTCATCCGATGTTGTCTCCTGGTTCACATGAACTCACATAACTCTTCCGCTCTGAAACCATCTCCAGGTCAGCAGACTTCTTTGGCCGCATTGTAAAGTGAAGTTCTCTGTGTGTGTCCTCTCTGGAGCATTTCATCAAACACCTTCATGGCATTCTTCGGGTCACCAACCTAAAAAACAAAAATGTTGTAAGTGCTTGCATCAAGCACTACTTTGCTCTTTATTCCATGAAACAATAGCACTGCTTCTTCAGCCAAACAACACTTGCGCAAAGAACCAAGAAACAAGTTGAATGCATCCAATGCTGGCTCTTGTCTTCAGTTTGAACTTCTTCTTCTTGGCGAAACTCCAAGACATCGCAGACAACGCCGAATCTGCTTGTTCTTGTTAGTTCCTCCCGTGTGGTTTGTGGGTATATAGCACTTAAGCACTCATAGAAGTCTCACACAAACCAATAAAGAAAAAGCACACAAACAAACACAAGGAGACATACAACGTTAGTAACCTGCGCTCGCGCCCACTCGCTTACGTCCCTGGGGGCCAAGCCCCGAGATAAAACAATCCACTAAAAGAGGTAAAAATAGATGAGTACAAACACTTTGTCACTCACACTCTCAACAATAAAGATCACTACCCTCTCTAGATTGTTTGGTGCTCACACACTCTCCTCAAAGAGTCACTCAAGAGTCACACCTACAATCTACGAGCAAGGTAGCTTATATAGACGCCTCAACGTCCCAAATATAGCACATACCTCTTTTAGAATCTCCGCGGCTACTAATTTAAAAACTCGCTGAATTAGTCATGCTGAACTCCCGCTGTAACATAAGTTGCAACATGGCCCTCGATCGCGACTTGATCGAGTTCTCGTTACGCTATGGACGACCTCAAGACCCATCAACCTCCCCGATCATGCTTAGTCCGAGTCGATGAAGCTAAATCTCCCGATCCCGACTGCGCCAAGAACTCAGCCTACCTCCTCGCCTCCTCATCACGCAGTCCCCTCGCAAGGGCGCACGCCCCTTGTGCGTCTTCACGTAAACTCTGCCAAACTTAGTCTTCAATTCACCTAAATTTGGTCTTCAAAGATTCTCCAAACTTGATCTTCAATTCACCCAAGTTTGGTCCTCAAATCTTGCCAGTTAATAGACTTCAATGATTCTCATCAAGGATTCTTCAAATCATATCTCCTTCATTCACACCATGAATATATCTTTCTTTAATTAAGCTCCACCATATTTAGTCTTCAATCAAATCACCTAAATATGGTCTTGATATGATCTTGTCTTCAAGTTGTAATGCATTGCCAAAAATAACTCCACCAAGATCTTTAAGATAGCTTCACCATGATCTTCAAGATATTTGGCTCCATGTTAGAGACTTACTAAAAATAGCTCCATCAAAAATCTTCAAGATGTTTCGCTTTGCACTCCAAGTCTCCATGCCATGTCACCATGCTTGCCACGTCATCAATTATGCCTTGTCACCATGGTCGCCACGTCACTTGGTCTAGGTGTCAAATCATGCCAATAAATAGTGCGGTTGCACTAACAGTTCTTGAACTTGATGCTGGATAATACGTCAGTCATGAAGTTGTAGGTCTGGCATTCGTACGCGTAGCTATTTTGGTAACCGGCCCAAGTAAAAAAAAAAAAACTGAAAGGCGAGCTTTTTTTCGTAACGGAGCCTGTGAATGACATCAAGGACGAGCTCAGTGGAGAGTTCGATGCCGAATGAATCCAGGGTTGTCTCCAAACTCCGTCATCATGAGGAAATGATCTTCTTAACCAACAACTCTCCTTCTTCTCTTCTTTAGATTTCAAAGAGGGGGTGAAGACCTCGTGACCGACGTTCCAGTAAAGACCTTGTGACTGTCGTTCCAGCACCGCCATACATCTCTCGACAGCATCTTGCTGAGCCCGATCTGCAGCAACTTTGTCCTCTCGGTCATGATGGCCGTAGGATTTTGGGTTTGCATTCCTTCCTTGTAGTGTTCTTATTTTTTTTTATTTTTTTAAGCTTGACATTTCTGACATCTCCAACAAGCATCTTGGTCTTGAGAATAGCTTGAAGGCCTTTGGCGGTGTTCATGATCATATGCAGCATCGCTAACTTGTTCAGCATCTCAGCATTTGGATCGAGAACATGTAGAAATGTCTTTGCATGGGTGAAGCAAAAGCCGGTCTGGATCATTCAAATCGATGCTCTTAGACTCCCTATTCCATCTCACAGAGAGACGACGGCTGTAGCAGCAACAACATCGAGCAACGTCGGCAACAGCAACAGCATCAAACAGTGATAGCGACGCTAACAAAGGTATCATGCATGCTTGGTGCCATTATTTCAGCCACTCAAGCAGCAACGGAGGCTTCAACGACGAGCAGCAGGTAACAACATAAAGTGACGATGGCATCATGCAGTGGCATCATCAAAGAAGTATAAGCAAGCAAAGATTCACAATGAGCATAAGCAAAGCAGCAAGTGATGGCCCTCTCTTTATTTCCTTTATTTTTATATATACCCATATGGGAGAGAATGAGAACTTTATTATTATTATTATTTTCTCACCTTCTCTAAATTCTTCTCCCTCGATCTCTTTTTCTTTTTCTTCTTCAAATATTATGGCTTCCTCCTTCGTGGCATACTTGGCGGCATTATTTCAGCCAATCAAGCATGCCGCGGTGATGAACAATGGCAACGACAACGAACAGCGACAGCGGCATGCTTAGTGGCATTATCTCAGCCATTAAACATGCCGCGGTGATGAACAATGGCAACGCGACGAGCGACGACAGCGACTTCTTCCCCCTTTATATATATATATATATATATTATATGAATAAGCAAAAGAGAGAACCTTTTTCCTCTTTTTAAATTCTCCTTTTTCAATACTCTCCTTCCCTCTGGCCGATCCTCCCTTTTAAAGAATCTTCTCGATTCTAATCTTCAACATCCCAAGTATCCGAACCCCCTGCATAATCATAACCTTCATAGACCAAGCGAGAGAAAAAGGATAAAATCAAAATTTAAAATTTAAATTTTGAATTTTGAATTTTGAATTTTAATTAAATTTAATAAAATTTCGAGAGAGAGAATAAAAATCAAAATTTAAAATTTTACTTAAATTAATAAAATTGAATATGCCTCGGGATATGTGTTTGGGAGCCCCAGGATTTGCATTTTCTCATGTTGCCTTGAGATTTGTTCTCAAGCTACATGAAATTTAGGATTGCCTCAAGATATGTATTTGGGTTATCCTAAGATTTGAAATTACCTCGAGATATATATTCTCAAAGGCAATCTCGTAATTTGCATTTTGCCTTGAGATTTGATCTCATGGGCAATTTTGTAATTTGCATTTTACCTTGAGATATGTTGTCACACCCACCCCTTCTACTGATGTAAATGTGGCACCCATCAGTTAAAATTCCCTTTTAACCGAACCGACACCGCTTTTAAACAAAAATCGTATCTACAAATCACAATTTACAACTTTACACCAACTACAGTGTCTCAAATACATAAATACTCATGAATACAATAACTCAAATTTATGGGTACAACCGCTACAAGATCACGACAACAATAAATAGAAAGAAAGATATGGGACTCCACCGCAATCCCCTCGACTCAACTCCCGACTAGCTCTATAGCCTAACGCGATCTACTAGGGTCCTCGCCTCCCGCAACTACAAAGACATTCAATGGTCGACAGTGGCTCAAAAATTTTTAAATAATTAAATATAACGATATAAAGCATATATCAATTTCTCAAATAATTTTCCCAACTTTCGAGAATACCAAGATTTTAGAAAAATACAACTTTAAAAAGCTTTTGAACCGAAATTCAACTAAATCAAGATCAAATCGATTTTTCCTCATAAAACACAAATTTTCATGTGTAGGACCGCCCTCCTAAGAGTGGCACAATGGGCTTTCGCCCCTCACCACAATTCAAAAATAACATAAATCTCAAAATCAATATAAAACAATACCCAACACTCACCAAGCATAACATGGTCTAGAAAACTCTCTAAACCTTCGCCGTGGCGCTGTTAGGTCTCAGTCAGCCAAGGAACCCATGTCCTTAACGCCGACCCATCAGCCCACCCAGTGCCACGACCCTCGGCCACCCAATGAATATCCAGCCAGCCTCCGCCCCCACCCGAACCGGCCCCTCGAGAAATCAATACTGTGTCCACCACGCCACCCCTAAAGGTCGGCCCGTGGGGACCCACTCATCGCAGAGTCGGGCCTTAGCCCGCCCGCCACCGTCCCAAAACCATCAAGTAGATACAAAGAATAATACAATCGATATAAATCATATCACATGATCCTTATCCAGGACAAGCATTCACATCACGGAAATAACCATTATTTTCCACAAAGCCAATGCCAAAAGTATAACAATGTATAATACCAGTAAAGATCCAGATCCACGATACCATTCCTATACCAGGAATGAAAACCAATTCTACTAACAATGCCGATAAAACATCTTTTAATATGCTCACATGGTTTCGCAAATCACTCCAAATCAAAAGCATATATACCCATCAAAAATAAATACAAGAATCGAATAATTAAATCACATATACATGTATTTTTCACTATTCACAAAATACGATAATTATACAAACCGATGTATCAATACGTTATCATAGGGCACATCGAGGAAAAATAAATATAAATATATTTCAACCTTATACGATAATTAAACATGATAAAATGAAATACTTAAACATTTATTTCCAAAAATACTAGCATATTAAACAATTATTTCAAAAATAATAATAATAATTTATTTATTTTAAAATAATAGCCACTACTAACTCACCCTGTCTCCTTGTTTCTTGCTGCACTCTGAACTCCCTCCCAAGCCTAATCAACACCCTAACAGATAACACAATAAAATAAATAAACAATTATGTACAACTAAAAACATAATCGAACCCAACAGTAAAAATACATGAAAGCAATAACCCGACTCTAATTGGGCCCACTCACTCCAAATCGGCTCAAACCCCGACCTTGCACAATCAAATCGGTCTCCAATCGCACTTAAGCTCAACCCAATTCGCTAGACCATTCGGAACCAACCCTCGATTCCAATCGAACCAAACTCAAATTCACCGAACCAGTTTAATTAAACCCACTAGCCTTGAACCAACTTAATCTTATACAAATTCTGTTGAACCAGCTTGGTTCAACCGAACCCAATTTCTTCCAATTGGTTCAGCCCAAAACCTCTTTAGCCCAACATCTAAAACCAAACCCAAATCAACCTCAACCACGTAATTCTAACCAAACCATTCAAGTTCAACCATACTCAACTTGATCTGATCAAAAACCCGCATCTGATCAATTCAATTAAACACACACCAATTTTCTCATCCAAACCCAATTCCAATTCAATTAAAATGAACTTGGTTAAACCAAATCAAACTCAACTCAATCAATTCAATTCAACTCAAGCTAAATCAATTCCGGCTAAACCCAACCAATTCCAATCCAACCATCATCATTAACACCTTAATCATCATAATAATCAACTTAATTAACTAAACCAAACCCCACTTTCGCCACTACAACACAATGAAAGTGTCCCCTACTGCCAAGCCATCACCCCCATGTAACTCTCCCTCCTGACGATCTCCAATCCTCCACCTCAAATCTCCCATTTTTCTCCCTCATCTTCTTCATTTTTAACTCTCGGGTCATCGAGCAATATGGATGGAGAAGTAACAACACAAGCTCTGCATTTTTTCTCTCAATTAACTCTTCAGCTGAAATTCACTTTTAGTCCCCTGAAACATAATTTCACAAAATAGTCCCGAAAAACTCCCAAATGGTCCTTGAATTTGAAATAAGTATTCTCAAAAGGTCCTTTCAAATTACCCAACGGGCCCCAGGTTATAACACAACATTTTAAAAAGATCCCTTCCATCTTACCTTTCAGTCCTCGGTTTCCATAAACATTTCATGTCCATCCTTTTCATTTATTCTTTAACCCAAAAATCTTTTAAAAAGCTTACACTTAGGTCCTTATTCTTTCCACTGGGGTTTCAACAATATTACATCAGAGAAAAATCTCATCGCAACCGTAGTAATACCTCAAATATATTTTTCCAAAGAATTATCCAAAGGTGTCTGTGGGTATTACATATGTTCTCAAGGGTAATTTTGCAATTTGCAATTTGCATTTTGCCTCGAGATATGTTCTCAGGGGCAATTTTGTAATTTGTATGCCCTCGATTGGTATTATAGTCCAAAACAACCAAATAATCAATTAAGATTAAGATTAGGATAGTTAAATTTTAATTCTAAATATATATATGATTAGGATATATTAGAATTTAAATTAAATTCGGATTTGGGTTCCATTAGGACACTGGGTTCTATTAGGACATATATTACATTATTTATACATAAACAAGCTTTTCATTTTTCTTCATAATATTTCTAAACAAATTATTATAATCATAATATTTATATACAATCAATTTTCCATTCATAAATTGTATCATTTTAAAATAACATATTTGTTGTATATTACTTGGTTACTATAAATATTAATTGTATCTAATGAATGGGCAGATTGTTTTAATGATGAATTCTCATTAGCTTTCATCAACGATGGAATAATTATTCATCAATAATATATACTGTTTAAGAATCTTAATTGTTATATAATGATAAGGGAAGGAGTTTAAAATCTTTTCAATTTTATGTAATATTTAGAGACTAAGCATTGTATTTTATAAAAAAATATTACAATATTATGTGACAAAAACAATCATGTCATTAATTATAAAATGTGCAACATCATTGTTTTATTAAAAGTGGAAAATACCATTGTATAACAAATATTCAGATCATAATGTTAATTTTTTAATTGCAAAATAATTAGCTTAAAGTCATTCCATTAAAACAGACAAAAACTGTATTAGTGATTAAACTATGACACTTTTTTAAATACTAAATTTAAATGTAATATAAATTAAATAGAAGATTTATAAAAAAAAAAAATATGAAAACTTATCATAAGATTGTTATTTAGACATTACAAGTAGAACATAAAGATAATATAGATATGAAAAAAGAAAGTGTTCTTACCTCAAACAAATATGGTAAACTTTTGAATCAGCTTACCCTTGTTCTTTTAAGCATATGAAACAATAGCAAATGAGATACAATTTCATGATAATAAAAAGATTTGTTAATGATATTTTGATAGGAAATAGATACACACACACACACACACACACACACACACATATATATATATATATATATATATATATACATATGATATATATTATTATTAATTTAATGTCTATGATATATAATAAATGATATTAAATTTATGTATATACAAAATATTAATTTTTAGACAAACTTATATTTATATTTAATATTATAATAGTTTTTTATATATGGTTTGCATGAGAAATATTTTATAAGAACTTAACATGTGGCACTTTACTTAAATATTTAATATAATATAATTTATGCTTATATGATTAATTAACATATATAACAAAAGTAGTATCTATCTAATAATAATAACATATACAATGATACTGTTATGCATATAATTGCGGAAGAAATATAAAACACACATTTCATTACTTTTTTAATATAATTAATATTGCATAGAAATATTAAACACATCACATAATTTTAATAACTAAGGCAACTATGTTCTTTTTCCCACAGCAAAGGAAGGAAGCATGTATTGAAGCAAAGCTTCTTTTTTGCCAAATCACAAATAAATCTTGATTACTTTCATATTGTCTTGCTTCATTCAATCTAATCCTGGCCTATAGCTCTTCCACCTCATTAGAAAGCAGTGCAACACTTTCTGATAATATTTCTTTAACATCCTTTAATTCTTGCTATTCATCTTTAATCTCAAACAATTCTCTCTCATTTACATCTTTAATAATAATATTATAAATTTTTTTAAGGTGCTTTATAGAACGTAAGGTAGCATTATTTTCAGCTTTTTTTTTGGTAGATGCTTCCGATCCAAGCTGTTCATGAACTCCACAAGTATCTTCATATGTGATTTTACATACAAAACATGGTTTTTGATCTGGTCCATGTTTTCCACATTCATAAATTGTAGGTGGTGATATTAATTTTTTCAAAAGTTCTTTAAATATTACCTTAAATTGTACAACAATAACAACAACAACAACAACAACAACAACAACAACAACAGGCCCGACATCTTCCATTTTTTCCACCTGTTTTGATTTATTAAAATAGGTAAAAGTTTCAGTTAATAACTTAACCTTAAAAACACAACTGGGATATATAATTTTTAAATGGTCCAAACTTTATGGCCTATTTAGTGGATATGATAGCCTTTTATGGGCTAATTCCATATCAGCCATATTACTTTCATAGTAGTAAAATCTACTTTGTCAAAGATTTTTTTTTAACATATATAGCTTACTTGTTTTATGTTAAGCATAAATATTATAACAAAATATATTAAAACATGTATTAATTATTTTCAAAATTTATCTGATCTATTCAAAAAGGGTATAAATATCTTTATATTTGTTTTATGTAAAGCGTAAATATTATGACGATATATATTTAAAAATGTATTAATTATTTTCACAATTTGTCTAATCTATTCGAAAGGTGTATAATATTTTGCATTTATTTTGATAATAATGGGATTAAAAATTGTTTTATTTTTATATGTAATGGAAAAACTCAATATTATTCTTATTTTTTTCAGTATGTAATTTTGCCTAACAAATTCACTTTTTGAATTTCGTTCATGAATTCACACAAAGATTAATAAAAAAACAAAACTTTTAAGTCAAACAAATGTACAAATAATTCAACAAAAGAATGCTAAATTTTGCAATGATTTAATTGGTTATCTACATGAATTTGAATTATCATAAGCAACAAATAACATTATTTTAACTTCTATACAAAAGGTTTTTTTATCAGCATATGTCTATAACCATTATATTATATTACATTATCTTAACTTCTACAAAAAAAAACACTTGTAGCAGTTCTCTTAAAAAATCAAGCCAAAGGCTCCAAAGATTGTAAAACCAAGTCCTAGATATGTGAAATAAGTCTTTGATGAAGCTTTTGATGGGATTTACGTGTTTTTTTTTCTTTTTTTTTTATTCTTTTGAGAAGGGCAACAAACGATTTTGCTCAAAGGGACATCTTAAGTCTAACAAATATACAAACAATTCAACAAAAAATGCCAAATTTTGCAAGGATTTAAATGGTTATTTACATGAATTTGAATTATCATAAGCAACAAATAACATTATCTTAACTTCTATAAAAACGGGTTTTTTTATCATCATATCTCTATAACCATTATATTATATTACATTATCTTAACTTCTATAAAAAAAACTTATAGTTGTTCTCTTAAAAATATGATATATATTAGTCGGCTTGTATAATAATAATAATAATAATAATAATAATAATAATAATAATAATAATAATAATAATAATAAACCACTGGGGTTGCTTCAACAAACGAATTCTTTTTTTTTTTTTGTGGTTAAAACGTAACCAAGTTCTAATAAACAAATTTTAAATTATTGGTGGAATTAGACATTATAAGATGTTAATCTGATCCTAACTAGTCAACTTTTTTTTCAAATTATCATAAAATTAATATCAAGGATGTTATTTATTAACATTATCAAATAAAAAAGATCATGACTATAAATTTACCTGATTTTGGATAGCCTCAATCCGTCAAGCTTCAAACAATCTTAATTTTGGTGTAAAATGTGTATAGATCAAATTTAAAAGTGCAGCCACATACTTTTATAAGCAATGAATGATAATTCTTTTTTATTTTATTTCTTGTATACGTACATAAAAAGTCAAAACAGTTTCACTAAAATGTCAAAATGTCAGAAGATTCCCATGATCACATTTACAACAAAGTATACACATGTCAATAATTGAGGCGATTTAAGCATATTCGGCCCATGTTTATCCAAAAGTGGGCCCTGTAAAATAAATTCACATGAAAAATGAAATTAAAATCAATTAAATAAATAAAAAAGGACTGGATTTTCAAAGATACCTAACTGATTTCTTATCAAAAGAGTACTACCCTACTAACTTTTCGATTCTATCAAGTTCGTGTCATGCAGCTTCATAACTCCAAATGAGGTCACACTCTATACATAAGTCTATGTAATGGTCCCATTAGATGTACTTTGGTTATACTATATATATATATACATATTTGGAAAATCAAAATCCAAGCCAAATCTAAACAAAGATCTGGATTCTCAAAGATACCTGACTGATTTCTTATCAAATGAGTACTACCCTGCTAACGTGTTGATTCTATTCAGTTTGTGTCATCAGCTTCATACTTTACAAAGAGAAATAAATTAAAAGAAAAAGAAACAAACCTAACTCCAAATGAGGTCACACCCCTATGTATAAGTGCTTGTAATGGTCCCATTAGACGTACTTTGGTTATACTATATATATATATATAGAAAATTAGAATCCAAGTAAAATCCAAACAAAGATCTATTATCAATTATTCCAAATAGCTAGACACAGCTAACTACTGACAGAGAGAGAGAGAGAGATATTTGGAAATTTCCTAAGAAACATAAATTGAAACACTCTCTTACCAATTATTGTTCATTCTTTCATATGATCTGCACTTCTAAATATAATGCCACCCAAAAAGATTTTATATAACTTGGCTTTGATAAATCTTATTCCATAAATTGAAAGATGAGTAACATGGATCTCTCAAAAGATATCATTAAGAAAATCAGTACATAAAAATCCAATCTATGTCAATATGTGATATTCATAAGTGAAAACACTGGAGATTATGGAAATTAAACCAAATAACAAAACCAATATATATATATATATATATATAGATGCTTACTGACCTCTATATCACAACACAGTATAGAGTCCATTGGGAGTCTGCTGAGTTTATTATCATATCTATACACATATACACATGATAAACAACATATACAACATATAAAGACATTCATCTTGACAACTAATTAGAGGTACCAAATTTGGAGCTCTCTTACCTCAAATGCTTCATATCGAGGTTTCTCTTATGCACGTCTCCATATGAAATAACAATAGAGTTTCTCCCACCATTGAGCTGGAGCACATTATTAGAACCAAACAGTTAACAGTAAACCACTAAAGAATAGCAAAGCAAACCAAATCAAAACTAAAAACACTATCATTACCTTGGGTTGCAATAGTATGTAATGCAAACCTCCTCATCTTTCTTTATTAGTTTTATGCTACACACTATAACTCAAGGACCATATCCACACAATCCTACATTTAGAAATCACAGCTATAACTAAAATACATTAACAAAAAAAAGGTAGCATTTTGGCCAAAAAAAAAATCATCATTTAACAATTAACTTTCACTGCAAAGGCATGCTCTTGCAACAATTGACTAAGACAGTACCTCATCATCTCCTCTATCATTTGGTCGTTCAACATCCAAAAGATACTAATACCTTTATACTTTAAATGTTATAATTCCTCTAACATAATTGAAGTAAACTTTGAGGTTTATTGAGACATCAATTTTTTAAACTTGAACTCAGTAAGTGAAGTCATTACATGCAAAACTCAAGAAAAAGAGAGATGAAAAAGTAAGGACACCAATAAAAATCTTGGACGCACATCAGTACAAAAAAACACATTCCGGAATGAAAAACCTGAGCTTACTAACTTAAGTCATTACATGCATTAAGTTCATACAAAGAGGAAAATAATAGTAATTGAACTATGATCAAAAGACTGAAAAAAATGAAACAAATAAAATAGATTAACAGAGATTTCACCAGTAAAGTGCATATCGAGGATCAACTAAAAGAAAGAAGAATAAAAAATGATGTTCATGATTTCCATGCAAGAAAATAAGATTGATGAAGTTGAGAAATATTATTAGTATAAAGTACATGCCTGTTGCAGGCCAAATCGTTCGAGTTGAACTGATTTGTCTTCAAAGACATCCCAAAACTCTTGCTCATTTGATATCCACATCACCAATGTTTCCGTTCACTTGGACCGTAAAATCTCTTGTATTTTTTCCTTCCCAAAGAGAACATTACTAGTGACACTTGCCATTTGCTGCAATCTTCTGAACAAAGCACGCAGCAATCATAACAAACCAATAGCAACTTTTAAGCATGTAAAACGGGCAAATGAATTGATGTTAGTTGCTGGAAGCTACAAATTTTTATGAATATTTCCTTTGAGACGCCGCCCTAAAGGGCGTGCAAAAAATATCAGTTAATAGACATACAAAGAGAAGGAACAATCCAATTGATCCATCAAAATTCAGATCTTGCAGGATAACTCAAACGCTGTGCGGGCCATCATCGTCCGGGCACTTCTCATACGAATTTTACCCAAAAACTAATGCTTTCTCCATCGGAGTATGGCTCCAAACCTCATCAGAGAAAACCATCATCTGGACTACAAACATTGAAAGCTAGAGTTAGGGTTACAAAAACCAAAAAAAAGGTAAAAACACGAGGAACAAAGCCAAGAAATGGCTCGGCGGCAAACGGCGGGATTGGCAGTAAACCCTCCATGGTGACCTCCATAGTGCCCAGTCTCTCCCTTAGGCGTTTTCTTGATTGTAATGCGCTGTTTGAATCACTGTTGTTATTCTCAGCCTCGATCTGCTAGTCGCGGGGCGTTTGAAGGTAGGGCTCCAAATCTGGCGGGATAACTCGTAGGCTATGTAGGCCGTCGCCATCAGGGCACTTCTCATATGGATTCTACCCAACACCTAATGCCTTCTTCATTGGAGTATGGCTCCAAACCTCATCGGAGGAAACCATCATCTGGATTGCATACATTGAGAGCCAGGGTTAGGGTTGACAAAAAAAAGGGGGGTTTAAAACGAGGGGACAAAGGACATCAATGGAGCGGCGAGATTGGCGGCAAACGGCGGGATTGCCGACAAGCGGTGGGATCGACGACAGGTGGCAGGATTGGTGGCACTCTTAAGAGTGTAGGGGGCAGAGCTGGAAACACCATTGAGGCCTAAGGTTAGAGTTACGAAAGAAAAAAAAAATACCAATAAAACCCTTCCGAAGTGATGTTACACTGATCCGAAGGAGTAGAGAAACTAGTGTCGGACACTTCAGCAGGCCAATCATGGGATCGCAAAGTGGACGGTCATGATTAAATGGTTGATCATTATAGTCTGGTTTTACTTTCTTTTCAAAACATAAAAAGACCCCCGGAACAAATTAATGCGAAGTAAGGCTCGGGTATGCTTACTCGCGGGTGTTCCTAAAATTTTAGTGTTGTCGGCTTCACATTGGCCCGTTGACTAACAATAGGGAATCAAAAAAGATGTTAAAGTGGGCCAGTGGAGGTATTAATGATAGAGGAGATTGTGATGCTTTGGTTTTATAACTGTAAAGAAAAAACAAAACTCCCAACGAATCATAGATAGCCAAATGTCTCCTCACTAATCAACTTGTAAGTGGAGATTTTTAGGAGATAACTTTAAGAGTAAGTATATATATTTTACCCTTCTTTGACATAACAACATTTATTAAGGACAAAATTTAATCATCATAATCATATTTGAGTAATGATCAAGTTATTTGCATTTATAGCTTGAAAATTGAGATTTTTATACCCCCTCCATAACTAACCACGTGTTATTGTACTGAATCATTAGAAAAATATCAAAACTCATTAAAATATAAATTTATTTATAAATTTCAACTCAAGGTGTGTAAAAAGATTAATACATCATTTATAGTGTTATGTATAACTTTTCAAATATTTATAGATGTACAAGCAAAATATATAAAAATCAAATTTAATGATTTGATCACAAAAAATTATTTATTAGTTACCAAAATTTTTCAATCATCCAATTCAGTCATTCTATTATAATAATATTCCATTCAGTCTGTCAATTTTAGATTTAATTCCATCTCGTCTTATGGTGCTTTTTTTTAAATATTCCCAAATTATCATTTGGCTTTCGGACGTAACGTTGGCACCTAGTCTGATTAAGGTAAGACTGCTTATCCTATGTAGCTTGCTTGACAAGTTTTATCCTTCTTTTTACTTGCTTAATGCTTGCCATGTTTCCCTTGTTGGAGAGGTTTTTTATGCTATTTCTTTCTTTTTATTCTATTGTTTTTTTTTATTTTTGCCATTAGACGTGAAGAAGATTTTCCTTCACACCCCCTTTTTTTATTCCTCCAAGGGTTGGCCAAGCACGGAACACGGCTCAAGCTGGGTCGGCATATGCCAAGCTGAGTAGTCCGATATTTTATTTTATTTTTAATTAAAAATATCTAAAAATCCATAAAATTCTTTTAAAAAAAAGCCTCAAATTAATGCAAAATCCCTAAAATCCATAAAATACATAAAATTCTATTTTGCATTTTTACTCTCCAAAATTTTTTTAATGACCTCTTTGATATTCTTGCCGCTCGGGGTTTTAGTTCACGTTGGATTTCCTGGATTTCTAACATCCTCCACACGTTTAAAGCCAGGGTTCTTGTGAATGGGGAACCTCATGGATTCATCCGTTGTAAATGTGGTTTACGCCAGGGAGATCCCTTATCCCCCCTTCTGTTTGCGCTGGCTGCCGATGCCCTAAGTGCGATGTTCTCCCATGCACTTCGAAATCGCATCCTTGTTGGTGTCCCTATGGGTTCTTCTGATAGCATCTGCCACCTTCAATACGCTGATGATCTCATCATTTTCTCAGCTGGAGGTCATGATGATCTTCTCATCATCAAGCTTATACTATACCTCTTTGAAGGTGCTTCCAGTCTTACTATTAACTACAATAAGAGTTGTCTCTATTCCACCAATTACGGATTTCAACCAAGCACATTTTCAGCTTCGATTCTTAATTGTACTAGAGATTGCCTTCCACTCACTTACCTAGATGTACCAATCTCTGGTCGACGCGCCAAACGCGAAGACTGGACAAAGCTAACTTTGATGGTGAGAAACAAACTTTCTTCTTAGAAAGCCACTTATCTTTCTCTTGGGGGTCGTCTCACTCTACTTAACTCAGTCCTCTCTTCTATCCGTACATATTGGATGTCTGTTTTCAAATTACCATCCTGGGTTATAAAAGAGATAGATAAAATTCGCAGAGACTTTCTCTGGAAAAGACCGGACCTTGGTTCCAAAGGTCTTCGCTTGGGATAGAATTTGTCGTCCTCGTAGTATGGGTGGTTAGGGTATTCTTAATCTCCACTGCTTTAATAATGCCCTTCTTGCCAAATGGTGGTGGAAGATTTACACTAGACAACTAGGTTGCTGGACTAAAATTATCCACCTAAATTACCTTAGCAGAGGCCCTCCTGGGCCACTCTTCCATACCCAACCAAGGAACAAATCTTTCTTCTGTGCTGGTATCACCCCTACACTTCCTGTTTTTAGAGTTTGCACCTCAAAAATGATTCACAATGGTGCCTCTACTTTTTTCTGGTACGACAACTGGATCGGTGGTCAGGCCCCTAAAGACATCTGGCCTGATCTCTTCAACATTTGCCAGACACCCTGGATTACAATCAGGCAACTCTATTTCAATATTTCTAATCTTGAGTCTTTCTTCCTTGAGGCCTCTCCTGATGATTTCATTCCCCTTATTCAATCAATTCCCGATTGTTCCTCGTCACAGGAGGATACGAACATTTGGACTTTAGAAAGAAATCACACCTTCTTGGTTGGCTCATTTTATAAATTCCTTGTTGATGGTGGGTTGCATACTCCACTTTATCCGTCTTTCTGGAAAGTGAAATGCCCCAGCAAAGTCACACTTTTCTGTTGGCTGGCTAATGATAACAAAATTTCAACTTTATCTAATCTGGCGAAGAAAGGTTGCAACTTCCAGAATGCAACAGATACCTGTGTTATATGTTATAAAAATTCAGAAACTATTGATCATCTTTTGATTCACTGTGACTTTGCTTCTCGGATTTGAGCGTATTACCTGAACATTCTTAATTTGCATTCGTGTCCAAACTCGCTCGATCAAGTGTGGTTGTCTTGGATTCCTTCCCTGGATGCATCCCAACGACCTTTCTAGGATCTTCTTAATAGGGCAATTCTCTGGAATATCTGGTTGGAAAAGAATAGAAGAGTTTTCAATCTTACCTTTCTCCCTATTACATCAGTGATTTTTAAAATTTCTCATATGCTTATCGATTGGTATTCTACAGCTAGAGACTCGACTCAGCAAATCTCCAGTGATAACCTTCAGTCTGTCAAGCGCTCTCTTGACTTCCTGAGCGTCAGATCAGCGGATCTCGCGAGCAGTTCGATCCTTCCGCAACCTCAGGAGTGACCTCTCAGACCGACTGAGTTGACCTCTGTAGCCTCTTGGTGTACTTCGTCTTGGCAGTCTTCGGTTGGGGGTCATCGTCATTGTTTGATGTCTGTCTTTTTCTTTTCTCCAGTATTTTTCTTCTCTTTTTCGTCTGTTGTGGACTGTCACACCGCGGGTGTTGCGTCCTTTTATTTTTTCTGTTTATGTTTTGTAGTTTTTGTTCGGTTGGTTGTATTGTTTGTGTTGGTTGTTTGTTTTTGCTGCTCTTGATCTTTTAATAAATTCGTGGTTTATCCACTTTACTCAAAAAAAAAAAAAAGTTTATGAAAAAAATTAAACAATCTGTTATTAGTATTATGTATACAATTATAATATTTTGAAAACAATAAAAAAAATCAAATAGATTATGGAGCCAGCCCTATAATTTGAAGAATTCAAAGATTAGAGAAAAAATCTATAATTTCAAGAATCAATTATCTATATCATTTTATTTTATGTATAACACCTTTCTTTATTCAAAGGTTACGTAAAAAAAAAGTTATGATTTCATAAATCATCATCCATGCCATTACACGTACAATCCAAAGAGAGAGAAAAAAAAGCCCTATAAATCCCAAGTTCCCAACATCAAGAAAACCTTAGAAAAAGTCAACAACAAGAAGACTCCTATTACCTCCACCACTCTCCCCGGCGACTCGTGTGTCCTTCAAGCGGCGATCTTGAACCGAAGCTCCGACGCCCTCGCAAACGCCATCGCCCATCGACATTGCCTCTTGGCCCTCTCTCTCTCTCTCTCTCTCTCTCTCTCTCTCTCTGTGTGTGTATCATATAATATAATCTAGTATATTTGTATTTGGGCTGGGCTAAAACGGGTGAGTGATGGTTGGTTTTAGACACATTGAAAACACTAAAAAAAAAATTGAAAACACAAAATTACATGAATAGAAATTTTAAAATTTTTTATTAAAATTTAAATTAATTATTGCATGAATAAATGAGTAAGAACAAAGAAATTGGATAAACATTATTGTTACATAACAAATTGATATGAGAAAAAAAAAGTCCTCAAAAATATTGCCTTTTTAATGCAAAATATACATGTTTGTCTCAGAAATATTTTTAAAAATTCCCCCAATCTTGAAAATCTTTTTATATTTTTTTTAAGGAATCTTGAAGTCTTGATGTTGTAGATTTCGAAGACTTGAACTTTCGAGCTTTGCCTTTTAAGTATAACATTAGTTTAACCTTTCTACATCAATCTATATGCCTTCTCCACTATCTTCACTAGTGTTATGTCTTCCTTGATCTTGTAACCTTTTTTTTTGCATCAAATAAATCTTTATGATATATTCATATTTGCACTGTTTGATTTTATATTCAGATCCACCTGTCGTCTGGTACTCTTTTTCATACACTAAAACAAGATTCTAATGCTACTGTAGACATCAGTGGAGTTTGTAAATCACCTACCATGCTAACTAAAATAGGATAAATATGCTCCTGTGATTTCCACCGTGATAAAACATTAAAATTATCAATTTCTTCTAAAAGAACAAAAAAACTGTTAAAACCATCATTTAAACAAGGATTTAATTCATGCAAAGAACTAGAACTAGAACTCAAAGATGAAGACGCGCTTTCAATTGATGTAGATAAATTAGAACCTCATCTATCACCATATTTTTCATGGTATTATTATACCAATTATAAAACAAACAATGTTAATTTTCTTCATAAAAAGAATGATCAGATCCCATATTTTCATCAAAAGAATCAATTATTCAAAAGGTGCCATCAATTTTAAAACATAGGTCATGAATAATAGATAAAACCCGAAGTGGTTCAATTTTTCAAAAAATAATTTTTAAACTATACCTCTATAGAAGCAACAATAGGGGCAAAATTAGGATTATGTCTATATTTTGAGAAAAATCTTACTAACAATATATATTTGATTAATAATAATACAAGTACTCAGATAGTAGACATCGGAAAAAGTATTAATTGCATTATAAAAAATTACTAAAAAGCTCTTTTATGAAATCACTAACTTTCCAATCATAATTAGTAACTTGCTCTTTAGGAACCTTGTCATTACAAAACATAGAAGTAATTTCTCTATTATCATAACCACAATCCAAAAATTCTTAAGTTGAATTCCATCTATGCTAAACATCAATAAGATGTTATTATATTTTCTTCTTTTCAGTACAATATTTTTGAAATTCATGTCTTCGTTGTGAATCATTTCAAACATTTAAAAACAATTTCTAACTTTTCGATATTGGGTTTAAAGATTCATAAACCATCTTTAACACATATATTTAAAAAATGGCATGTCCAATGCTCATGAAATAAAAATCAAGAAAACATAGGTATTAAATTCATTTTTCAAAAATCAACCACACTATTATTGCCATAGCATTATCCAAAGTAATTGAAAATATAAATTTTCAATATTATACTCATTGAAAGTATAAGTGATATGACTAGTAATAACACTTGCGCTATGTCATTGCTCTAATGAGGGGTAACACAAAGATAAGTTAATTTTAAATTGAGAAATCCAAATATCGAAAGTAAGAGCAATTTAAAAGAACCTTTAGATATTTCTGAAATTAATGTTTGTCTGTAATCATCATAGATAATAAGACAATATATTCTTATAGTATTCCTTAAAAAAATTGAAATTTAAGATTAAAACCATGAAGAAGCATTTTTTTATAAAAGCAAGATTTTTTGACAACATATAAAAGTTGTTCATTTTGAATAATAAATTTTGTAATTTCTTTTCTTGCATTTTCATTATTAAAAACAAAAGTTTCAATACTCGAATTGGTAAAACTAATTTGCGTTTGAGTGAGATCGTGTTGCTTTGCAACATGCTTAATTGCTTGCATGCCTTTTTAAATGCCCGTCCACCCTAAGTTTGGCAAGAAAAATCTCTTTTACATCTTTTTTGCAAATCACCTGAGTACCTTTATTTAGAAATTAAACATTATTATAAAATTGCAAACCTTTAGAAGTTCATTTCTTGAGCTTGGCGGAGCCTTATTACTCGAAGGTCCAATAATAGGGGAAACTCAGTAACATGCCCAGCATCATAATCAAGAAAACTTAATGGGGTATTCTATAAAATAAAAATGGAATATTATCAAAGGAAAAATTGGGAGGAAAACCATCCATCATGCAAAATTAAAAATGAAGGTTTAGGTTTATGGTTACCTCAACTACTTTAACGATAACTAAAAAAGTTCAATGAAAAACTTGATGCCCGGATTTGCAAGCTTTGATTTTTAAACTTTAAGGTTTGAAAGCCAAAGGCTTGAATGTTTGAAAATTAGGTTAGAGAGAAGAAAACATAGTTTGGTGTGGGAGAAATTGTTAAAATTTATAGGGCATTTATAGGTTTTTCTTTTAATTTTTTTATTTCAAAAATACCCTCATAAGGTAGTCATTTATAGTTGTTGAGAAGGTTTAAAATGCCATTATTTTACTCCAAAGACTAAAATACTCTTTAAACTAGTCTTTTATAGTTGTTAGGAAGGTTAAAATTGACATTTTAAGTGATTAAAAAGAAAATTAAAAAATTTGGTGTGCCGAGATGTCCCACCAATTTACTGTTAAGTGTGGGCTAGCTAGCCTGTGAGCCTGAGCTAGCAGGGCATGCCGACCGTAGAACCTCAACTCAGTATGGGATAAGGTTTTTGGGCTGTACCCAACCCAAGCATGGTGCTGTACGTAGCACAATGTCCGGGGCCAAGCATGGCCTACTTCATGGCAATCTGTGATATGCCTTGGTTGGCACTGCCCAGGTGACACCTAAGTTGATTTATTCACGTATAATACATGAATTATATGGGACATGTGTATTTTTTTTTAAAAAAAAAACAAACATGAGTTTTAAGTACCCTTCGAAACATATGGAAAAACCCACTTTTAATTTCATTCAAAAGTATTAAAATTAAGAAGAACATAAAAAAAACTTCATTTTTTAAAACACGGCTTATCTTTTGAGTTTTGAGCCAATTGTGTACCTATTCTTTCTGTCAATGAAATTGGAGTACACTTGAAGCCTAAAAAGAAAAATCTCCAAAATTGTTAAATGAACTCATTTACATTCAAATGAATTCCAAAACGATGGAAAATTTTAATTGTTGGGAAGTAAGAAATATGCAATTTATTGATTTGGAGAAACTTAATGGATATCTTAGTTTGAAACATCAACCAAAAGTAGATTTGGGAGATGAAAAATAATAGTGACGAAAAGAAAAAAAAATCACATGTAAATAACAATTTTGATGATTTTTTTTTTAATGATTTAATGGATGATATTCACATTTTTTCCATATTATATCATGAACTTAATTGTTCAACATTATCTTTGGTGTTTTTTTTTGGGAGTTGTTTTCCGATTATAAACATATTGGTGGTTTGACTTTTGAGTTTAATTATATATGATATTCAAATTATTGATATGTTAATATGGTTTATTTGTAATATGAGCTATTTTTTTAGTTTTATGAATGTATTTTTCATGGCATAGTTGTTGATATAAAAAAACAAAACTCATAAATAGTCACCCGTACTAAGAACCGTTCCATTTTATTTGTTGTATTTTTATTTTTTAACTAAATTATGTATAATATATATCCAAACCTATCGCGTATCGTAAACTGGCCATACCATACTAAATTAACTATGGTTGACACCACTGACTAGAGCACTACCTTAGTGGCTATGGTCTTGTCCTGGTAAAACTACCTGATGGAGAACTCCAAGTAAAGGTTCACTGTAGTGCCCCTCAAAGCATAAATAAGATGGTGAAAGTGTAGGTTAAATGTGAGAAAGGAACTCCCATTGAGAAACCCCATATCGAGGTGTGGTTTTTTTCATGTTAACATGACTTTATTAACAGTCATGCTAACAAGTATCTCAGCTATGTGGAATTTTCTTATTGCAAGGCTTTGATGGATACATTTATAGTAGTGTGAGGTACCACGAAGATGGTTGTGTCTTCGGTCTCATAGTCTGAACCTAATGGGAGTAGATATTAGAGGAAATATGTGCATATGTGTGTTGGCGTTGACCCGTCTTCGTGATTGTAGCATGAAGCAGCACGATCTCCAGTTCACTCTCAGGGAATGGAAACATCACTTGTGGATATGGTTGCGGGATGGTGTTGAGATAATCAGTATGGGTTTGAGCATGGAGTTCTGCAATGAAGCATGGGAGAAGCATGCGTTTTGAATATGAATACTTTTGATTGGTTAATATATAAAGAACAGTATCTAGTTTAAGGTTACTACCCAATCAGGTGGAAGTTAGTGTGTTTGTGTTAACCAATGGGAGATTAAGTTATCAGTTTATGTTTACTTTTACCTTTTGACTATATATTTGTAGCTGTGGACTGTATGGGGATTGGCTGAACAACCAATGAGAATAGTTTAATCTCTCAAGTGTTTTTTCTCTTGACTGACCACTTCTTCTCTTCTCTGTTTTCCTTCATCTCTTCTCTCTTGCAGATTGAGGTGTAGCATCGCTCATCGGAGGTGTGATACTCAACACATATGTGCATATTGGGCCCTTGAATCTCCTCTAGTGAGAGTGAAGTATGTAATTCTAGATGAGCACAAGAGAATCTCTTATATTAACTCAAAAGGGGACTTGAGAGAATTTGTGGAGAAATAATCTTTAATCTCATTGTTCTCAAAGAATGTATAATGAATATATGAAGAAGAAAATTCTCATGGAAATCTCCTAATTGCCTCCTAATTTCATGCCTAATATGACTCTTTCCAGTTGTAGAATTATCCTACTATAAATATTCACAAGGTCAATAATATTCACAAAATATTCCTATATTTCCTATTCCCTGCCCCCAACCCCCTCTCCTTCTGAAATGGCCATAGATTAGTACTCAGCTTTGGCAGAAGAATGAGAAATTGTTTACTGCTTTTTAGTCTTCTAAGAAATCGAAGATTGTCCAAGCATCACAAAGCAACATGTTAAAGATCACCGAGTCAATGGACAACTAGCCCAATCCGAGTTGCAAAATGTAGACTAACACAAATCACTATCCGAATGAAGTAACACAGCTTGACATGGATTCCCTTTTAGATATTGGACAACCTGAAGTCCTACTTCCCAATGGTCTTCCAGAGGACGTTGCATGAACTGTGCCAAGACATGCGCACAATAACTAAGCTCAGGTCTAGAAATGGTTAAGTAAATAAGCTTTCCCACTAAGCGATGATATTTCTCTAGGTCTTCCAACAATGCTCCTTTTGCCAGTGCCAACTTATGGTTTTGTTCCAACGGCAACGATGATAGTTTGCATCCAAGTAATCCTGATTAAACAAAAATATTCAAAGCATATTTTCTTTGGCACAAGTATATCCCTTCTTTTCCTCAAGTAATTTCAAGACCCAAAAACTATCTCAAGTGTCCAAGATCTTTCATGTGAAAACATCATCTTAAATGTGCTGTGAATTATGCAATTTTCTCTGAATTATTTCCACCAATTATTAAATCATCCACATATACCAACACATTCACTAGTAACCCCCATTTGCAGTAAGTGAATGTGAATAGTAAGATAGAGATTGAATAAAACGATAAATTTTCAAGGCCCTTACCAATTTTGCAAACCAACATCTCGATACTTGCTTTAATCCATACAAAGATTTCTTGAGACGGTAAATCCTTTTCGTACCTTAGGTTGCAAACCAGGAGGAAGTTGCATGTACACCTCCTCATCCAAGTCTCCATGCAAAAATGCATTGTGGACGTCTAGTTGGTGTAATTCCCAGTTCTTTATTGTAACCACACTTAGAGAGGTTCTCACAGTAACCATTTTTGGTGACTACTGCGAATGTCTCATTGTAGTCAATTCCTTCCTGTTGTCTATTTTCAAAAATCAACAAATGCGCTTTATGTTGTTCCACTATTATACTTGGTCTTATACACCCATTTGCACCTAACGAATTTCTTCCCAGGCGGCAAGATTGCAAGCTCCCAAGTATCATTCCTTTGAAGTGCTGCAATTTCTATCTTCATGGCCTCACTCCATTTCTCCTCCTTCATGGCTTCAGAATTCCGAGTGAGTTCGGACACTGTGGTAACTGCAACCAAAAAGGCATTATATTTAGCAAAAAAAATTTAAGTTAGTACATGTCACATAGTTAGCAATAGGATAAGGAGTACTTAAGGATGTTGAATAAACGGGAGCAAAGATGGGTCATTAGAGCTAGAGCACTAAGCGGAATATGTCATAAAATTCTTCAACAACACAGAAGGTCGACTCACTCGCTACCCTCTACCATATTCGTCCTCATCCCTTGGACAAGAATCACCCACCTCATGTTTCTCGACACCTTCAGCATGGCAACTTTCTCATCACTGCTAGCAACAAGCAGTTCCTTCTCTGGCTGAATCATTGCATTACCCACCACAATTTCTTTCTTAGATGAATCAATAATCAAACTTCCTTTTTTTCAAGAGAGGGAGACATAACTCTCTGCTCAATAGTAGGCAAATGATCATTAGTGGGGCGTCCATAAGTGATCATCATACACCACTTCTTCTCTAACCATAGAACTTTTTGAATTTCAGAATTAATATAAGGAAATGAGTCTCATGAAAAACCACGTCACGTGAAATAAAATACTAGTCATTCTCAATATCATAGCTCTCCACCCCTTTTTCCCATAAAGATACTCAACAAAAGCATACTTCCGACTTTTCTCCCCAAATTCATCTTTGACACGGACTTGCCAATGTTCATGACAAAGGCATCAGAAGACTCAAAATTGTTTATATTAAGGAGGTTTCCCAAACAAGACTTCATAAGATGTTTTCCCATTGATTAATTCAGTGGGTGTTCTATTAATAAGGAATCGTGTCATTAAAACACACTCCTCCCCAAAGTTCAACTAGCAAACAAGCTTCAAAAAGTAAAGCCCTTGCCACATTCAATATATGATGATCCTTTCTTTCAACCCGACCATTTTTTTTGCAGAGTGCTTACAGATGAAGTTTGAAATACAACCCCATTCTCATTGAAATAAGATTTGAGGCAAGAAAAATCTGTTCCATTATCACTACCAACAATTTTAAATCTCTTGCCAAATTATCGTTCAATCATAGCAAAGAAATTATGCATAATCTTCACAACCTCATGTTTTTTAACAAGCAAATAAAGCCATTCTGCTCTAGATAAAGTCGTCTACAATAGAGGTGGGCATGGGCTGTTTAACTTGGCACGACAGTTTTAGGGCGGCCAAAGGCCGTCCCGTAACTGACTCGGCTTACAACACTGCCCCGCCAGGCCGAGTTAGCCCGGAGGACCAGCGGGTCACGGGTCACCTTTACCGGCCCAGGGCACTGCCACAGCTAGCGTGCTGGCACGCCGGGTTTTAAATTTTTTTTTTTTTAAATGAAATTATAAAATTTAATTTTGAAAGATAATAAAAATATAAAAATCAATACTAAACTTTGACTGTGCCTATGATTGTTTTTATATAGCCTGTTGCCATGTCCTTATCCTTAGATTATTTGATGTGGGACTAAATTTGAATACTGTAAGACTTACTTATTGTCTATATACTTTAGTAAAGAAATACTATCAATAAAAAATTTGTTGGTGGGTTGGGTTGAGTATCAATGTCATATAGATGGTGTCTTATGTTCAAATCTCATGAAATGTATTATTAAGGTTAAAATGGTTAAAAATTTATAATTAAATTTTTTTTTTAAATTACGTGAAAAATTTATTATTAATTTAACAAAAATTTATGTTAATTGTTTATTAGTCATAATTTCAACTAATAGTATGATTTCAAGTCCATAACTGTTTAAAAACACACAATAGTTTAGAGAATCCTTAAAAACGCAAAAATAATTATAAAAAGGATTATGGTATTAAATTAATAATATATTTATACTAGTGCACTATTGAAATTAAATTATGTTGTATTCTATAATAATATTTTTCTATATGAATAATTTGGTATCAATATTTCATTCATTTTAAATAATATTAATAATGGAGATAAATAATATTTATAAAAAAAAATGGATTGTAATATTAAATGATAATAATGTTTGGTAGTAACCTAGTACCAACTATTTGTAGTTCAATTGGTTAGAACTTCTCAACACCGCCAAGAGGTTTTTGGGTTCAATCCATGCCTAAGACATGATTGTTATGGGTGTTTTTAAATTATAAAAAGCTAACCCGGCAGGTGGACCGGGCCCAACCCTGCAGGAAAAGAACCGTGGTGACTCGCTTGGTCACAGGTTGGTAAAAGCCCAACCCATAACCAGGCCCGCTATAGTGACGGCTGATTATAGGTTGCCGGCCCTACTCACAGGGTCAATTGACACCACAGGTTTGTCCGAGCTGGGTCAAATTTCGGCCCGTGGCCCCAACTAATCTACAATAGTCAAAAAATAGTATGCACCACATGAAGCAGGAATTCTATATACTCCCCAAAGATCACACTGTATCAATTCAGCTTTACCATCACTAGCAAGAATACTTCTCGAGTTTGTTAAACATCACATGGTTCATCAACAATTCTACTTTTATTCTTAACATCAGGGATGAGAAATACTCTATATTTGGATGGATGCTCAAGTCTGCAATGCCATAGCTTCTTGTCGTCTACTTCTTTATCCTGGTTTGCACACCCTTTCTCCATTGCTCTAAAGAGATAGAACCTGCCATGATGCTCTCCCTCTCCAATCAACATCCTAGTAGTATGGTCCTTTATCATACAAAGATTATCAGTGAACTTGATTGTACAATTTAAATCTTCCATCAAACATGCTACAGAAATAAAAGTATAATTCATCTTGGAAACAAATAAAACAAAACAAATAAATTTGTTGCTGCCCAAGCACATCACGCCTTCCTTCATAGTGAATGTTTATTCACTATTTTGCAAATCAACCAAAATAGGTACAATGTCTTGTACGTTTAACAACAAATTGAGGCATCCCATCATATGGTGAGATGCTCCAAACTCTATAATCTATTCAATAATTTTTACCACTCAAAATTTCGGTTGGACTCAATTTCTAAATCTTCATAAGGTTTATAAGGGCTATCCAATCTTCATTGCTCAAGTTCAGGAAGGTCCGCCAATTTATCATGGTGTACACAACAATATATGACCTTGTCCCGAGTGTGGTCACTGTTGCATTTGCTCATGGTCCTCTACCTCCTCCAGAACTAGGCCCGCCAGTGCCACTTCTACCACATACCTTGTCTCCATATTTCTCGGTGTACCACTTGGGGAACCCAATGAGTTTAAAGCATTCGTCAATCTTGTGCCCGGGTTTGCTGCAATTTCCACATACCTTTTCTTCTCCTTGTCATTCACATATCCCTTGCTTGAATTTGGTCTCGTTGCAAACACCACAATTTCGGCTCTTACTTCTTTGCCACAGGCTAGATTCTTAAACTATTCTCTCATCATAATAGCATAAACTCAACTAACATTTGGTAAAGGATCAGTGGCCAAGACAATAGAGCAAGTCATCCTATGTTGAGGATTGTCCCGCCGATAAGCCTCCATCACCGTCACCTGTTGAGAGAGAGATGCTGAAAAATACAGAGAAACGATAGTAAAGAGAAGAGATAGCAAGCAAAAGGTCAGAGCTTGGTCAAGAGAAGAGTTCTCAAACTAGGTGTTCGCTCATCATCCAATGAGCTTACGGTCACTACCAACTTTATAATAGTCAAAAAGTGGATACACTACTGATTATTCCATTGGTCAGTCTTTTCACTAACTTAACACTGATTGGCTTAAAACCTTAACTTAGATACTATATTATAATAGTAATCAAAACATTAGATTAAAACCCGGGGTTCTTCTAAACTTCGAGTGCATCGCCAATCCTCGACTCCATCGTTTGCGGATCTCGCGCCCAGCTACACCCATGCTTATGTACAGCCACGCTCCATGCTCTTCACGACTCGAGTGATGGCTGCGCAGCACTAAGCTTCAATCATCTGGCCAGCTCAGCGTCAACACCCTCCCTTGATTGAAGCTCTCGATTCCCCGATTTAGCTTCGCATCTTCTTATGTTTCTCGAGGGAGTAGCGGTTTTGATCGAATGTCGACCCAGTTGATCTCGGTGTTGTAATCTTGCAGCGTGATCAATCCATCCGAGACAAGACTTGAATGAAATGGAACCTAACATCTATGTGTTTGGTCCTCCCATGATATCTTTGGATTTTTTTGCTACTGCTAGAGCTGATTGGTTATCACACCAAAGAACAGAGGATCCTTCACTCATCCTTCCACAATCACTGAGAATTCTTCTCAACCAAACTAACTGACAGGCTGCTGAGGTGGCCGCTATATACTCGCCTTCAGTTGAGGAAAGAGCCACAACATCTTGTTTCTTTGATAGCCAAGTTCGAACATGTTCCAATCCTGCATAGAATCCCTGAGGTGCTCTTCCTATCAGTCAAAGAACCTCCCCATTCGCTGTCTGTGAACCCTTCCAGACACCCGCTACTTTCACACGAGTAGAACACTCCAAATGATACAGTTCCTGTAAGATATCTCATGACCCTCTTTGCTGCATTAAAATGATTGACACTTGGCCTGCTCATAAATCTTGATAGGAGATTAACAGCATAGCAAATATCTGGTCTCGTGTGTATGATATAAAGTAACTTGCCAATGAGACTCCTGTACAATCCAGTATCCGTTAGTTCTTCCTGATCTTCTTCTGAGAATTTTTCATTTATCCCAATTGGTGTCTCAGCATGCTTGCAATGCTTCATGTTAATCTGTATTAAGAGTTTTTCAACATATCTCCTCTGTGAGATAAAAATTCCTTCGCTTGATTGGTAAACCTCCAATCCTAGAAAGAACTTGATTTCTCCAAGGTCTGACATATCAAAGTTGCTTATCATCTCCCTTTTAAATTGCTTGATCAGATTTTGTAATGCACTAGTATATACCATATCATCCACATAAAGACTGATTAAAATGTAATTTCCTTCTCCATCTTCCTTTTTATACAATGTGTGTTCCGTATCATTCTCCATATATCCATGATGTTTGAAATGAGCATCAATCTTGCTATACCACGCTCTCAGCACCTGCTTGAGCCTGTAGAGGGCCTTCTTCAGACGATACACCTTGTGTTCTTCACCGATAATCTCATAGCCCTTGGGTTGAGACACATAGACCTCCTCTGAAATTTCACCATTTAGGAACGCAAATCGTACATCAAAATGATACACTGGTTGGCAAGTTTGAGAAGCAAAAGCAAGGATGATCCTCACTGTTTCAATTCGGGCCACCGGTGAGAAAACTTCATCATAATCCAAACCATACTGTTGAACATATCCCCTCGCTACTAGCCTCGCTTTATGTTTCTGAATTTCTCCATTGGCTCCATATTTGGTCTTGAATACCCACTTGAGACCCACGGCCTTCTTTCCAGATGGTAACTCTACTAGATCCCAAGTGTCATTGCTTTGGATGGCCGCTATTTCTGCATCCATTGCCTACTGCCACTCTTTATGCTTCACAGCATCTTGATACACCTGTGGATCACCTACATGAAAAGCATAGGAGCATGAGTTATATACCTCAGTCAAGGATCTCATTCTCCTCGGTGGTGACTCATCACTTGATTCTCCTGTTGAGCTTGAGTCACCGGAACTTGGAGGACTTCTACTTCTACTTGTTTCTTCTCCAGCTGCTCTGTTGTTAATCGCATCTTCGCTGGTGTTCAAACCCTCCAGTACAACTACAGTCTCATCTCCATTTGCTTTCCAATTCCACCTTGAATTCTCATGAACAATTACATCCCTGCTTATGATTATCTTGGATGTCAATGGTTCATACAACCTGTAAGCCTTGGAATTATGACAGTATCCCAACAGCACACACTTCAGTGACTTCTCATCTAACTTCCTGAGCCTCTGTGAGGGTATTAAGGTGAAAGCAATACTTCCAAAAACCCTTAGGTGACTTACATTAGGTATTACTCCATGCCACATTTCAAATGGAGTCTTTCCCTCCAAAGCTTGTGTAGGAGATTTGTTTATCAGATACACTGAAGTTGTTGCAGCCTCGGCCCAGAATTCTGTTGGTAATTCTCCATCTCTGAGTAGACAACGAGCCATCTCAACGATGGTTCTTGTTTTACGCTGCACCACTCCATTCTGTTGTGGTGAGTAGGGTGCCGAGTACTCCCTCCTGATTCCAAGTTCTTCACAATATTTACTGAAGACATGGGAAGTGAATTCTCCACCGCGATCACTCCTCAACGTCTTCAATATCCTCCCAGTCTCCCTCTCTACCATGGTGTGAAAGGTTTTGAAGTACTCGAAAGCCTCTCCCTTGTATTCGAGAAAATAAATCCAGCACTTTCTACTGAAATCATCAACAAGGAGAAGAAAAAAGTTCTTACCTCCCAGTGAGGGTATGCTCATTGGTCCACATAGGTCCATGTGCACCAACTGTAGTCGGTCTTCACTCCTTCTACACCTTGTTGTTGGGAAGGAACTTCTCGCATGCTTGCACATTGCACACTCTTCACATTGAGCCACATTATACAACTTCGGTAGCCCAATAACCCTACCTTCGCGCGTGAGCAACTCAAGACTTCTATAATTCAAATGCCCGAACCTCCGATGCCACAACTTTGATGATGTATGCTTGTTTACAACCAAATTCAGTCTCCCTACTCTAGAGAGATTTACTGGGAACATATTGTTACTCATCCTTGGTATCTCAATCACCACCTCCCTTGTATAATCATCCGTGATGACACACTTGTTCTTTTGAAAGACCATAGAGTAGCCTCTTGTGAGGAGCTGCCCAACGCTGAGCAGGTTATGAGCCAACCCGGAAACTAGTTGAACTCCTTGGAGTTGTTTGGACTCGCCACTCTTCATGCTGATGGTGACTGTGCCAACTCCAAGCACTTCCATTTCCTTATCATCTCCCAGACGAACTGTAACCCTTTGAGACTCATCTAACTCAGTAAATAGACTTCTCTCGCCCGTCATGTGGTTCAAGCACCCCGAATCCACTAACCAGATTGAACTTGAGGTCTCAACTCCTTCAGTACTTGCCATGAAAACATTATTCACATCCCTTTCCTCCGCCACCAGAGATACACCCTTTACTGATGTCTTGCTTCTCTCGCGGCACTCAGCCTTCACATGGCCAAATTTCTTACACTGAAAACACTGGATGCCAGGCTTAGACTCACTTCCTTGACCCCTGGACCATCTTCCTCTTCCTCTCCCTCGTGAGAAACCTCTCCCACGGCCCCTGGTTGAGTTCCAACCGGATGAAGAGGTAGGACTGCTCTTCTCCTTCGTCTGTGTCCCTGAATTTTCACCCTTACATACAATGCTTTCTCACTTGTCTTTCCAAGTGATCTGTTCACCCTTATCTCATGAGCTTGTAAAGAGCCACAAAGTTCATCAAGTGTGAGCTTTGAAAGATCCCTGGTCTCCTCCATCACCGCATCTACATAATCGAATTTCGAGGGCAAACTCCGCAGCACCTTGGCCACTACTTCTGCTTCTGAGAGTGTCTCCCCAAGCGCCTTCACTTGATTCATAATCGCCACAACCCTGGTAAAGTAGGTTTGTATGTTTTCTGTCTTCCATTTGCAAAGTCTCAAAGCTCTGCTTAAGTGCTTGTTTCCGAACCACAACCATCTTATTAGAACCATGATATAAGTTCTTGATGATTTCCCAAGCTGCATGTGCCGTTTTAGCATCTGCAATCCGATCAAGGACCAGACCATCCACTGCCTGTTGAATAAGACACATCGCCTTCGCATCCCTCTTCTTGCTTTCTCTAGCCTTCACTTTGTCTTCCTCTTCAGGCATCCCCTTCTCTACCAGCTCCCAGAGCTCTTGTGACCGGAATACAGTCTTCATTCTCAAGCTCCATCTCCCATATTCTTCACCTTTGAAGACCGGGACGCAGTGCTGCGTAAGACTCACTGGAGCATCACTCACCATCACCACCTGACGCTCTGATACCACACTGTTGAGGATCGACCCGCCGATAAGCCTCCGTCACCGTCACCTGCTGAGAAAGAAAGATGCTGAAAAATACAGAGAAAAGATAGTAAAGAGAAGAGATAGCAAGCAAAAGGTCAGAGCTTGGTCAAGAGAAGGGTTCTCAAACTGGGTGTTCGCTCATCATCCAATGAGCTTACGGTCACTACCAACTTTATAATAGTCAAAAAGTGGATACACTACTGATTATCCCATTGGCCAGTCTTTTCACTAACTTAACACTGATTGGCTTAAAACCTTAACTTAGATACTATATTATAATAGTAATCAAAACATTAGATTAAAACCCAGCTTCTTCTAAACTTCAGTGCATCTGCCAATCCTCAGCTCCATGCTGCAGATCTCACGCCCAGCTACACCCATGCTTGTGTACAGCCACGCTCCATGCTCTTCACGACTCGAGTGATGGCTACGCAGCACTGAGCTTTAATCATCTGGCCACCTCAGCATCAACATCCTATAGACTTTTTCCTCAAGTCCCATCACAAACTAATTAACTCATTCCTCTTCTTGTCACTTCACCAATTCCGCCGTGATCTTTTACTTGCAACTTGAGCACTTACGCACAGGGATTCTCTCATAATTTGCAAGTTCATCCCATAGTTTCTTCAATCTTCTGAAGTAATTCATAACATTCGCCCTATGCGACTTGCAGTTAGCGATTTCAGTTTTCAATTGATGAATTCTTGGTCCATTAGCAATTGAAAATTATTTCTTCAAATCATCCCACAAATTTTTATCCAACTTGACATATATGATTTGTGAACAAAGGGGCAGTTCAATTGTGTTCAAAATCCATGATATGATCATTGAGTTCATCATCCACCAATCTTTAGCCTCTGATGAATCACTCACGAGTTCTTTAAGTGTTTCATCAATGAAACCCAATTTCTTCTTTGCTTGCAATGAGGTTTGTATTGCCATTGCAAACACTTCATAATTTATGCCCCTCAATTGAGCATTTGTAATTAGATTTCCTGGACTATCACTAGAACTCAAAAAGTATGACCCCAACTTCTTTCGGTGGTAATGGACATGGTGTTTCACCAGACATTTTAATTATCTTTCTCCTCACTGTGTTTCGGTATTCTTCCTATCATTTCTTTGGTTCCATGAGAAAATTTGTGGAAAAATAATCTTTAATCTCATTGTCCTTAAAGAATGTACAATGTATATATGAAGAAGAAAACGCTCATGCAAATCTCCTAATTGCCTCCTAATTTCAAGCCTAATATAACTCTTTCTGAATGTAGAAATATCCTATGATAATTATAAATATTCACAAGATCAATAATATTCATAAAATATTCCTATATTTCCCATAAGGCTTCCAAAGGATATGCAATATTCACCATATATTTAAGAAGAATGTGATCAATATATGGTAGAGAAAGTGAATGGAATGGTTAAAGGCACCTCTAGCTCATCAACTCCATTGTAAATATCATATCCTTTTTACTTTTTCACTTCTTCAAATTTCTAGACATACAGTTGTCTCACATTTTAAAGTGTATGATATGTACATATATGCATACTAATGATGATCGTTCTTTTGACTTTATGCTTATCTAAATGTTTATACCTATTAAAATTGATTTGTGGTTAGTTTCCCTTGTTATTGTTTCGTATTAACACCATCAGTAACACTAGCATTATCTAGTAGTTCAAACCAAGTCCTAGTTAATTTTGAAGCGGGCATGGAGATCCAGGAGGTTTATAAAGAAATATGTTTGCAAGAGATACTGGTTATCAGCAAGAAAAAGAAGGATATATTAAATTAGGTAATGACAACATGGAGACCAAAGCTAGAAAGGTTGCAACTAAAGATGCAACCCAAGTAACAGAAGGTGTGTATGCAGGATAACTAGTTAGAAAAGAAGATTCTAAAGACAAAACCAATTATGATGGTTTGGGTACAAAATAGGTCGATGTAGCACAACAAGCTACAACATATAAAGCTCAAGGTGGGTATCTCAACACTAATAGTAGAAAGAGGAGCAAAGTGCAACCCAAGTTACAAAGCAAGGTGGATCACACATAGTTGAAAGTGTGGATATCACAACTCTATTGCAACACAAACTACAGGAGGTAACGGTAGCTAGTTCACGTTGTGACACCCCAAGCTCAAGGAACAAATGGTGAATGAACAAATGTTACTATCATGTTGCAACAACCCCAACTGAAGGAGTATGTGTTACAAGTCACACAGCATAACCACCAATAACTCCACATGCAACACAGTCTAGAAGTTCAAATCCTACCTCATTTTCAAACCCTCTTTAGTGATTCTATGGACAGAGAGTTCAATAGGAAAGGACCTTTGATGATGAATGCAAGAATTTGTGCAATTATAGTTCTTTTTGAGATTTTTGTTTCATTAAGGAGTAGAATGATTAACTACCTTGACATCAAGTTTGTAAAAAAAGGGGGAGAATGGTATGTGCAACCTTAGTACATTGATTTGACAACAAAAGATATGGGTGAATTTGTTCAAGAAGTTGGAGATGTTACAACTGATATTACAACTTGACTTGCAATACAATCTAGATCCTGCCACAATTAGCAAGTTGTCTTTAGTGATTCTACTGGAGAAATTAATCAACTCTTACAAGCATCAAAAAAGAAAATTGTTAACTATTATTTCACTATATGATTTGTTACAAAGGTGGAGATGATATGCGGAGGCATGTAAAGTTTTGTTTTGTTGCTTTGGGGATGGTAAGTGCATTTTAATTTGACATTAGTTGTCAAAAAACAAGAGCGTAGTATTTAGTTAGTAAGTCTAAAAAATTTATTTTTGTCCTAATTTTGGTCGTGTGATAGCTACTAGTTACAACTGTTTTTGTTTATGTTAGTAGTCATGTTATAACTGTTGGTAACTTATTATGTGTTGAACATTTATATTAGTATGTTGTAACATTAAACTATTATGTCAATTGTGATAGTTGTTACAAATAATCCCAAAAAGGGAGATTGGTAGTGTTGGTGTTAGTGTGTTAATTTGTGGCATTATTTGTTATACAGGTATATAAGCAGTTGTAGTGAGTTGGTTTTGATGAGGTAACAATACGTTGAGGTGGTAGATGATGAAGTGGCAACCTGAAAAAATGATGGCTTGACCAAATTCAAATCACAAGCTATTCCAAGAAGGAAGTTATCTATGGAGGAGAATTTGAATTAAAAGTTTTATTGGAGAAGACTAAATTTTGATACTTAATTGGAAACTAACTTTGCTTAAACTTTGCTTATATAAAAATTGAAAGATGCTCAAAGAAACTATATTTGATGAAGGCTATTAGCAAGAGACTAAGTGAAATCTATTAAGACCCATATTTAAACAATTTGGATGTTATGTTTGGAGGAGCAATAATTGACAAGTGGCAAGTTTATTTGAATAAAAGATTTGATTGAAGATACTCCTAATATTTTTGGTTTGCTAGTGTTTGACTGAAGATTGAAGACCAAGGATAAAAGGCTGAAGATATTTTATGGAAGAGCTTTGCATGAGGCTAAATTAGGCGTAACTCAATTTGTTGATGATGATTGAAGGAGGAGTGATGGGGAGCTGATCGTGAGATGGTGTTGAAGATGGTATGAAGTATGGAGCTGGATTCTAGTTAAGTATGGAGAGCATGGAGTTGTGTTCTCTATGTCTCCACTTTTGTGTATTATATTAATATAGTAATGAAACTAGTGGTCAACATATCTATGGGTGTTTGAGCTAGCCAATGGGAAGTGTTTTAATGTGTATGGCTGGACCAATAGAAGTAGGGTAGTTGGTACTGACCAATGAGAGATCAGTAAGCATGTTTGTTTGTCTGGTTACATTTTGATTAGTCTATATAAATATGAAGAGAGGTAGTGGATGCTGGTTGGCCATTAAAAAGATCTTTGAAAAGTCTTTCTTCTCTTTAGAGGTTTATGCTTGATTTCTCTTCTTAGGCATTTCTTCAAACAGGTTGAGAAAAACCTATGTGCAAGTATCTATCCTCATCTCTGAACTCCAACAAATTGGGATCAGAGCTTGGAGCTCAGATCATGGCCGGAGATAACAACAACCATGTCATTCTCTCACAGTCCTCAGTGTTGGTGTATAAAGGGCATGACTACAGGAGATGGAGTCTTCGCATGAAGACGGTGTTCCGGTCGCAGGAGTTATGGGACCTTGTAGAAAAGGGGATATCTGAAACTAAGGATGAGGCGGTGGATAGAGAAAACAAGAAGAAAGATACCAGGGCTTTGAGTATCATCCAACAGGCTGTAGACGAACCAATTCTTGACCGAATCGCAGAGGCAGAGATGGCTCATGCAGCTTGGGTTATGATTCAGAAGCAGTACCATGGAACCACCAAGATAGCTTCAGTGAGGAAGCAATCACTCAGACAAAACTTTGAGGTGCTCTAGATGGAAGAGAGTGAACACATTCAGGATTATTGTTCAAGAGTGGTGTTTATTGTGAACTAGATTCGTGGGCTTGGGTATAAGCTCAGTGAAGAAGAAATGGTAGCCAAAGTACTCAGAAGCTTGCATCCAAAGTTTAACTTCGTAGCAGTTGCAATTGAGGAATCGAAGGACATCACTAAACTTAGTTTGGATGAGTTAAGCGGGTCTCTTCAGGCTCATGAGATTCGTGTGAATAGGGGACTTGTAAAGCTAGGAGAAAAGGCTTTGCATGTGAAAGATGATGCTATTGGCTCTCATTACAACAAAGGCTCAAGTTCAAACTTTGGAGGTTTTCTAGGGGAAGGCAGAGGTCGAGGAAGACATCCTGGTCGAGGTAAAGGAAGATCAAGTGCAAGAGGTAGAGAAAGAGGCCACGAAGACAGAAGAAACATACAGTGCTTTCACTATAAGAAGTTTGGTCATGTGAAGGCAAATTGTTGGGTGAGAGAGAAACAACAAAAGAAGGGAGTTAATCTGGTTGTTGAGGAGAAAGACATTAACAGTGTATTCATGGCTAGCAGCTCACAAGAAGGTGCTAATTCATCCATCTGGCTCATTGATAGTGGGTGCTCAAACCACATGACAGGAGACAAAGGATTGTTCAGTGTTTTGGATGAGTCTCAGAAGGAGAGTGTGAGACTAGGAGATGATAAGAAGATGCTAGTGCATGGAGTGGGTACTATGGGTTTCTACACTCAAGCTGGAGAAATGAAACAGTTTCAAAGAGTCCAATATATTCCAGGTTTGGTCCATAACCTTTTGAGTGTTGGGAAGTTGTTGTCAAGAGGGTATTCAGTTGTGTTTAGCCATGATGAGTGTGTTATTAGTGATAATCAAAGCCAACACCGGATCATTACTGTCCCCAAGACAAGAAACAATATGTTTCCTGTTGATATTACAAGCATTGGCGGTATTAATTTAGCTGTTTCAAGTCCAAGTCTGAGTGAATTATGGCATCTCAGACTCGGACATCTCAACTATAGGAGTTTGCAATTCATGGCACGCAAGAGCATGGCTGTTGGCATACCAGAGCTGAAGCATGACAGTCAATGTGAGGAATGTGTTGTAACAAAGCTAGCAAGAGCCAACTTTCCATCAGGAATGTCCCGAAGAGCAACCTCAGCTCTCCAGTTGGTGCATATGGATTTATGTGGACCCATGAGTGAGGAGTGTTTGGGTGCTAACAAATATTTTTATTTGATTATTGATGATTTTAACAGGTGGTGTTGGGTGTATCTATTGAAGAACAAGTCAGAAGCCTTCAAGATTTTCCAAAATTTTCATGCAATAGTGGAGAGGCAGACTGGAAAGAAACTAAAGGTAGTAAGAAGTGATCGTGGTGGCGAATTCTCGCCAGCTGAGTTCCAGAAGTATTGTGAAACCTATGGAATCAAAAGAGAGTACTCAGCACCCTATACACCACAACAAAATGGTGTGGTGGAGCGCAAGAATCGTACCGTAGTGGAAATGGCTCGAGCTTTACTCAAGAGTGAAAATCTTCCACCAAGGTTCTGGGGAGAAGCTGTCTCAATGGCTGTGTACCTGATCAACAGATCTCCAACACATGCTTTACATAACATGACCCCTTTTGAAGCTTTGCATGGTGTCAAGCCAGTGGTGAGTCATTTAAAGGTGTTTGGTTGCATTGCATTTGTCCTAATTCCTTCAGAGAAGCTGCACAAACTAGATGACAAATCAGTAAGGTGCATATTCACTGGGTATTTCTCAGAATCCAAGGCATACAGGATGTTCAATCCAGTGACAGGGAGGATCATCATCAGCAGGAATGTTATGTTCCATGAGGAGGTTCGTTGGTGTTGGAATGCTCCTCAGCCCACTCCACCAGTTATAGAGTTTGATGAAGATAAAGAAGACAGGATAAACATGCTACAATGTACTCCAAATTCAGCTACATCTACTGAGAGTGGAGTAGGAGCTACTGTGTCTCCAAGACTCAGAGATACATATGATGGTTCAAGAACCCGAGTGGCTCCCACTGATGGGTCTCCTCCTAGAAAAACTAGATTGCTATCCGATGTTTACAATTCGTGCACTTTTGCAATACACGTTGCTGATCCAGTCGACTACAAGGAAGCCATAAAGAGTAAACAATGGCAAGAAGCTATGAATGCAGAGATAGACTCAATTACAAGCAACAAAACATGGGATTTATGTAAGTTGCCTACAGGAAAGAAAGCAGTTGATCTTAAATGGATTTTTAAGACTAAATTCAATGCAGAAGGGGAGATACAGAAGTATAAGGCTAGAGTTGTGGCCAAGGGTTATTCCCAAACTCAGGGGATTGATTATGATGAGGTTTTCTCACCAATGGCTCGTATTGAGACAGTGAGATTGGTTCTGGCGGTAGCTGCACATGCTGGATGGGAAGTGTTTCATTTTGATGTTAAATCGGCTTTCTTGAATGATGATATACAATAAGAGGTCTATGTTACTCAACCTGAAGGCTATGTGAAGAGAGGTGAAGAACATCTGGTTTGCAAGCTGAGGAAGGCCCTCTATGGGTTGAAACAGGCACCCAGGGCCTGGTATTCCAGAATTGATCATCATCTCAAGGAGCTTGGTTATATCAAGAGTGACAGTGAGCATACTTTATACAGAAAGGAGGGCAAAGATGATGAAGTGTTGCTCATCATCTTGTACGTGGATGACATTGTATACACAAGTTCTTCATCTACTTTGTTAGAGCAATTCAAATTGGACATGATGAACACTTTCAACATGTCTGATATGGGATTAATGAGTTACTTTTTGGGTTTAGAAGTGAAGTAGAATTCAGAGGGAATCTTCATCTCACAGAGAAAATACATAGAGGACTTATTGATTTATATGAATATGAAGCATTGCAAGCCTGTGAGTACACCATTAGCTGTGAATGAGAAGTTAGAAGATAATGATACAGATAAATTTACAGACCCGGGTACTTTTAGGAGCTTAATTGGGAAACTGATATATATTACACACACTCGTCCTGATATTAGCTTCTCAGTTAATCTCTTGTCTAGATTTATGAACCAGCCAAGCAAATTACAGTTCAGTGCTGCCAAATGTGTTGTGAGATATCTCACTGGCACTAAGCAGCTAGGTCTGTGGTATTCACGTGGAGATGAAGGTGAATTAGAAGCCTACTCTGATAGTGACTAGGGTGGATCCAAAGCTGATCGCAAGAGTACAACAGGAATGCTATTCCGGTTGGGGTCTAGTGTGATAGCTTGGGGATCTAGGAAGCAAGAAGTCATGGCACTCTCCACGATTGAGGCAGAGTACATAGCCTCCACTGCAGCAGCTTGCTAGATTGTTTGGCTGAGAAGGGTATTACATGATTGTGGTAAGAGTTGTTCAAATCCAACCAAGCTATGGGTGGATAATCTCTCAGCTATTGCTGTGGCCAAGAATCCAGCACACCATGGGCGCACGAAGCATATAGATGTAAGATTTCACTTCATACGGGGACTAGTTACAGATGGAGCAATATCTTTGCACCATTGCAGCACAGAGGATCAGATCGCAGACATCTTCACCAAGCCGTTAGGCACGGAGAAGCATGTGCAACTCAAGAAACTGCTTGGATTATGCTCGCTTCAATCAAGGGAGGGTGTTGATGATGATTGAAGGAGGAGTGATGGCGAGCTGATCGTGGGATGGTGTTGAAGATGGTATGAAGTATGGATCTGGATTCTAGTTAAGTATGGAGAGCATGGAGTTGTGTTCTCTATGTCTCCACTTTTGTGTATTATATTAATATAGTAATGAAACTAGTGGTCAACATATCTATGGGTGTTTGAGCTAGCCAATGGGAAGTGTTTTAATGTGTATGGCTGGACCAATAGAATTAGGGTAGTTGGTACTGACCAATGAGAGATCAGTAAGCATGTTTGTTTGTCTGGTTACTTTTTGATTAGTTTATATAAATATGAAGAGAGGTAGTGGAAGTTGGTTGGCCATTAAAAAGATCTTTGAAAAGTCTTTCTTCTCTTTAGAGGTTTATGCTTGATTTCTCTTCTCAGGCATTTCTTCAAACAGGTTGAGAAAAACCTGTGTGCAAGTATCTATCCTCATCTCTGAAATCCAACACAATTTACTTAAAGACCAACAAGATTAATGAAAACTAATTAATTTAGCAGGTTGGAGTTCAAATGAAGATCACATGCAGATGATTGAAGTTCTCATGTTATTATCTTTAGAACGTGATTGAAGACTGATGGAAGATCTATTATGGTGTGATTGAAGAGCGCCAAGCTTGGGCATGCATACATGAAGACCGAGGAGGGTCCTTGCTGACATGGTGTGAAAGTTCCTTTGGTTACTATTTTAACACAGGAGAACTCAACTGGGAGGGTTGGAAGTGTTCAGAGGTGGGATTACAGCCAGGTGTTGTAATTATGCTAGAGTTAGTAGGTGAGTCAAGTTGCAACTCAATTGCAACTAAATTGTAATGCCAAATTTGGTGGGTGCTAGATTTTGAAGCTATGGAAAATCAAGTTGAAAGAGGAAAGTTTCATGAGGAGGTACTTGTAGAGGATTATATAAGTCTCAGCTTAAGGATTTAGGATGCAAGAGGAGCCTAAGGAAGTAGACATGGAAACATTGGTCAATTTTGTGGGAGAGAACTTACCATCTAAGGTGTTCGTGGAAGGATCCTAGTGGAGTGTCACATCAACAAGAGGTTGATTTAAGCTTCTTCAGGGGTCATTTACTATTGTTCCTTCGTGAGGGTATTTGTGTGACCGATTTACACTTGTTTAACTCTTCTAATACATTGCTTCTTGTAGCTTAGGCCTATAGACATAGGCATGTGGTGCCGAACTTCATTACCAAATGTTTGTGCTTCTTCTCTTGATTATTGTGATTGTACTTAATTATCAAAAATTACTAACCATAACTCCTAATAGAATTAACAATGATAATAAAAATCACTATTATAATAGAATAATTGATATTTTATTTTCCGATATTAATAAGATACGTCAAAGTTTAAATAAGCGATTATTTCACAATTTTTTTTAATTACAATGCATATGGTTTTATTTAATAAAAACAAATAATAGCCCATAAATACTGACCACTTTCAATATTTTGTATATAGTACCCTATTAAATTCAGTGGCCAAACTGGTAACAAAATTAAGCGAATGCTAAATTCAAATTTAAAAAATAAATTTTAAATTTTAAACCATTTCTTAATTAGATTATAATAATAGTCTATATAAAATATACATACATTTAAAAATTTTGGTTTAAATATAAAAAAAATTATCATATCTACATAATAAACAATTAACTCAACTAAGAACTAAATTAACAAATAATGCAATTTAAAAACAACTTAATACAAATTCATGATCTAATTCAATTAATAATTTAATGAATAATAAAAAAATAATCACAACAATTAATTAAACAAAAATTAACAATTTTCTACAATAATTTGCGCAATACATTCTCCATAACAAATAACTAAACAAATATTTAACAAATATCAAATTTATACAGAAAAAATAGTCAAATAATCAATGAAACAAACTTGGAAGAGATTGAGCGAAAAAAAAAACTCACCAATCGACCTAACCTGATCTTGAGAGAGAAGGATTACCTCTATTTTAAAGATTTTTGAGATAATAGTTCCATCTTTTTTTTGTTTTTATTTTTATTTACTATACTATTGGTCTTTACATTAATAAAAATTGATAATTATATATTGATAAGTACAATAAAAAATATATTTAAAATATAAAATTTTAAAAAAAAATATTATGAAGATCCATGTTCGACTACCCATTTTATATTATTATTTATTATTATCACTCAATATCAATTTTATCTAATATAATAATTCATTTTTTATTTTTATTCAATTTATTTTAAATAATGTGGGGTGGAATTAAAAAAATAAAGAGAGAATATTACACTCCTTATATACATTATAATTATAATATTATATATATATATATATATATATACACATATATAAATATATAACTTTTTCATGAGCCAAAACCCATTGGCCCGCTCTACTTCCACATATGCATTAATGCTATCATTGCTAGAAAAACAATGCACTACAAGAAAATTGCATTTTACAAACATCATTTTCCGTTTCTAATCTGTTGCTAACTCACTTTAGAAATATAATTTTTCGGTTTCTAAAAAAGGCATTACTAATTTTTTACAAATGAAATATGATTCCAATTCAGGAATTTGCAACGGATTTGAAACGGAATAAATTTTGTTTCCAAATTTTGAAAATCACAATAAAAATTATTCCATTTCAAAATTGTTGTTAAATTTTACAACAAAATTTATTTTGTTGCTAACCCATTTCAGAATTTAACAACGGATTTGCAACAAAATCATTTCCATTCTAGAATGTAGAAACGGATTTAAAATAGATCTGGGGATGTTTTAAATTTGTTTTTTAATTAGAAACAAAAAAAATATTCCGTTGCAAATCCGTTGCTAAAATTATAAATATATATATATAATTATATTTTTATTAATCTGTTTCTAATCCGTTGCTAAAACCCTAATTAACAAAAAAAAATATTATATTATATTTATTTATATAATTGATATATACAATGCCTGTTATAACAAATTAATTTGTCCAACTGATAAAGCTAACAAATAATGGGTTCATTAATGCATATAAAACACAAATGTCCAAAAACAAAGTTTAACAAAAGAAACACGCTAACAAATAACTAATAAGCTGTGAGCGTTGAAGGATCTTAGTCTCGAGCCCCATCATCATTTCTTACATCTGATGCATCATCTATTTACGATACTGATCTCTCTCCTCCCTCATCTCGTGTAGACTCTGCTGAAGCCCCTTGTTATCATTCTTCATCTCGTGCAGACTCTGTTGAAACCCCTTGTTATAATCAAAATTTTAAAATCTTTAACTAATATTCATTAAATCATAATCCTATAAATAAGTATCTCCATAATAAATTTTTAAAACAAATATTTTTAAATTTATCAATGGGAGTTTTGTTTCCGTTTCTGATTTACAAACAAAATTATGTTCCGTTACTAATTTTAGAAACAGATTTTTTATCTGTTACTAACTTACAAATGGATTATATATCCACATATCCTTTGGTAATTTACAAGTGGAGTTATGGGCTGTTTCTAAAATATAAACGGATTACCAACGGATGACATTTGCATTGCAATTGTTGAAACGGATATAAATTCCCTTTCTAAAACTAAAATGGATTGATAATTTGTTACTAATTTGTTACTAATTGATAACAAAACAAATCCATTGTTAAATTATGTTTTTCAATTTAAAATCTTCTTGTAGTGATGGTAGCACCATAAGCAACTTCAAGTTGGTCAAAGGACAAGCCAAGGCAAAGTCAACAATAATAAAGATGCAAACCCACCATCAATTAAGATACATCGAAGGTTAGTTTAGCGGTTACTTCACAATTTTTTTTAATTACAATAAATATGGTTTTATTTAATAAAAACAAATAGTGGCCCCTAAATACTCACCGTTTTAAATAGTATATATATATATATATATATAGTACCAATCAATGCCGTCATTGCAAGGAAAATGATGGCAGGCTTGGCAGCACTATAAGCTACTACAAGTTGGCCAAAGGACAAACCAAGAGAAGACCAAAGAGCAAACCCACCGACTGCCACCAACTCCCAAAACATAAAAAATAAAAATAAATAAAATTTAGCAACAACAACAAGAAAAACCCACCAAAAAAGAAATATATTTAATTTTTTATTAAAATAAATAAAATCAAATTTCGATTAGTTTGTATTTTTTTTCTTCAAATTTAAAATTTAATTTTTTTTTAATTCCTCACTTATCTCTTATCAAATATCTCTTTGTTTTACTTGGAAACAGTACTATTAGCATAATAGATTTATTAAATACCAAATTAACTTCCATACTCACATGCTCTTTTGTTTCAAGTGCATCATTGTCACCATCTCAAAATATTTGGAAGAGTTGTAAAATCACTTGAGAAGCCTATTTTGTAAGTACAAGCCTATAGATGTTTTACTGTTTTAGTGATGAGTCAAACAACTAGACGTAAAAAATTATGCTATTTTTAGCCAAAGAAAATGTATGTTTTTCCCATTATTAAAAAAAAGGGGTATACATTTATCCTTGAACAAATACTCTTTAATCATTTTCATTATTAAAATAAAAAAATACTTTATTTAAATTTAAGGGCTTAGTTAATTCTGTGAATAAAAGTGAACTTTATTTTTTACAAACTAAGTTTATCAAATAAATTCAAAAAATTGCTTTATATTTGATAAACCTTCCACCCTCACACACAACCCGACTCCTCAACTATATTTTGTAACAGAGTTAAAACTTCACCTTTTTGCAAGGTGGTTTAATAAAAATTAAATTTTTTAATTAAATTTTTTAAGTTAATAATTACAATTATTTTCTGCAGGAGATATGTAAGACATCTATCTCAAGGTTGTTAGATAGGTAGTAACTCAGATAGTAAAGTGCATTTGGAAAAATCTTAAATTATTTTTCTCAAGTGCAGTTGGAACTTTGGGATAACTATGATGACCACACTGATTATTTTTTTTTTCTTTTGTGAAATTTAATATTATCAGTTTAAAAAAAATCTTAAAATTTAACAATATTTATTTTAATCAGTATTAACTAAGTCAAAAAACCTTCATCAATTTTATATTAAAATTTCCTTTCAGAAAAATTCAAAATTCACAATGGCGGTCCATTTTAACTCCCTTTAATTAACTCATTGGTCACGTACACTACTGTCACAGTAACAATTATTTGAGTCATTCACTTAGAAATTCTAATTTTATAATTTTATAATTCAACATTTCATCAATTGCATATAAAAGATTTCTTTTTAGAAACAATTCAGAATTCCCTGCTTCAAACATGGATGTTTACACATTACTGTCACTGTAACAGTTACTTCAGTCCTTCACTGGTCAGATAATTTGATGGCGATTATAATTTTATAATTTAAATATGTATTGGTGCATCTCATCTCAAGCTGCACTTCAGATTATCAGAATCTGGAGCAATGCAACAGTAATTAATGATGTATGGTTTTATAAGGATTTATTAGGGTGTAGCAGAAAAGAATGCTGCATGGTTCACCAACAGCTTTTGAGGAGTGGATTTGGAGCACCTTGTTTTATAAGGATGGGAAAAAAATAAAATTTAGAAGCAATTGCACTGGAAATAGTCGATAAGAGAACTAGTAATTGAGTAAAATCTAGCAAACTGAAGCCTATAATAAGTTGTAAAGCTTTATGAAACATTGTGAACAAACTGTTTCTGTAATCCGAGTTAAACATTGTTAATAAACTAGTAATATTTATATATACAAATATACACACACATATACACTATATTCAAAATCTATTGTAATGGTTACACATTCATAATTTAGAAGATTAGGATAAATATGAACAAACTATTTTATTGGTATTTGACATCAATAATTTAAATCCAAAAAGAAAGATCTTAACATCTATTAATTTAAATATATATATATAGATATACACACATAGCCAAATGTTAAACCAACCATTAATCCCACGTACAGTAGCTCTCCATCATATGATTAATTTATATATAAATGGTAAATCAAACAAAATCGAGCCTCCCAGCGTTAATGGAATGCTCGTTATTACATTATATTTTGCAAAATAAGCCAAATAGTTTTTTTCCCCGACAATGAAGCCAAATGGTTTATAGCAAATTAAAATCGGAAAAATGAATCAATTTAAAACTTGGTTTAAAATTAATTTTGAGCTATAAAATCCAACCGCTAAATGCATTGTATTTGACTTTGTGCATGGATCTCAAAGTCAAATATTTTGATTAAATTGGGTGAACCACACAAAAGAAAATTCTTTTAATGCTAATGATGATGAGGATTCACATCTACGATCCACCAGTTTACGTACTCAACGCCAGCTAACAAATTGCATGAGAATGAACGTGCGAACCAACTATGCATGTAATCATGCAAATACTATCGTCCTCATGCGTTGCAAACAACCTACAAGAAGGAATTTAGAGACCTAGCAATCACCAGCAAATTCAAAGGACTTTGGGATACCAAATTGGGTTTCAAACTAGCATCATACGTGCCCAACCATATGCCTTGACAATTCTTACGTACCCGCCATGCATGTTGCCTATATTAACGGCCATCACCTCTGCATGCAGCGCCATCACATTCTATTGCATCTATCTCTGAGGTTTGATGCAATTTCAGAGTGTCTAAGGGTTGGAAGAAGACAACCCTAGACCGGGAAACCCCCAGCGATGGCCTTGGTAATGCCGAAGCTATTCTTTCCTGTCGTAGTTTGGCTTATACTTCTTAGAGTCTCAGAGGCTACTGTAAGCGACGATAATGTGAATTTACAAACAATTTCCCTTCCTATACCTCTTCCAGTTCCTATTCCTAAACCTCTTCCTTTGCCACCTAAAGACCCTCATCCTAAACCTCCTCCGTTGCCACCTAAAGATCCTCATCCTAAACCTCATCCTTTGCCACCCAAAAATCCTCACCCATTGCCACCCAAGAATCCTCACCCATTGCCACCCAAGGTTCCACATCCTTCTCATGGAAGGCCCCCTCCACCTCCACCACCAAAAAAATATCCACCACAAAAGTCACCACCTCCTCCTCCTCCATCACCACCTCCACCGCAAAATACACCACCACCGCCACCTCCGCCATCACCATCACCTTCTCCTCCACCTAATCCGTTGTCGCCTCCAATACCAATTTCACCATCACCATCACCTTCGTCCCCACCATCTCTAACACCATCATCTTCTCCATCACCCACTCCAACACCGTCACCTAATTCATCATCACCCACGCCGAATCCTCCAAGTGCTCCAGTGCCCTCACCACCACCTACACCAATATCTTCACCTTCCACTTCACCCACGCAGACTCCTTCACTTTCTCCATTACCCTCATCGAACCCTACACCATTATCCGCACCTTCTTCACTTGGCCCGTCTACATCTACTCCTACCCCTTCACTTGCTCCATCACCTTCACCATTATCTTCCCCATCACTCTCACCATCACCTGCACCTTCATCCCAATCTTCACCAGGCGAAGTTCCTGCATCTTCTCCATCACCCTTGTCACAACTCACACCATCCCCTTCACCTTTATCTCCTCTACTTGCACCAGTACCATCCCAACTCACTACACCCTCTTCGTCACCTTCTCCTTCACTTGGTCCATCTTCACCTACACAAACTCCTTCCCTTTCTCCAGTACCCTCATCACCGCCTACGCCATTGTCAGCACCATCTCCGTCAACTAGATCACCTTCACCTACGCCGAATGCTCCACTTGCTCCAGTGCCCTCTCCACCACCTACACCATCAACCACACCTTCCACTACACCTACGCCGACACCTTCACTTTCTCCATCACCATCATTGAAACCAACACCATCATCCGCACCTTCTCCATTGCTTGGGCCCTGCCTGCATCTCACTACGCGACTCCTTCACTTGCTCCATCACCTTCACCATTATCTTCTCCTTCACTCTCACCATCGCCTGCGCCTTCATCCCAATCTTCACCGCGGGTTCCGGCATCACCTCCTTCACCCTGCCACAACCCACACCATCCCCCACACCTTTATCTCCTCCATTTGCACCAGTACCTTCGCAACCTCCTACACCATCTTTGTCACCTTCTCCTTCACTTGGCCCATCTTCACCAACACAAACTCCTTCCCTTTCTCCGGTACCCTCATCACCGCCTACGCCATTGTCAGCGCCTTCTCCGTCAACTAGATCACCTTCACCTACGCCGAATTCTCCACTTGCTCCGGTGCCCTCTCCACCACCTACACCATCATCCACACCTTCCACTCCACCTACGCCGACTCCATCATTGCAACCAACACCATCATTGCAACCAACACCATCATCCGCACCTTCTCCATCGCTTGGCCCGTCTGCACCTACGCCGACTCCTTCACTTGCTCCATCACCTTCACCATTATCTTCTCCTTCACTCTCACCATCGCCTGCGCCTTCATCCCAATCTTCACCGGGCGAAGTTCCGGCATCACCTCCTTCACCCTCGTCACAACCCACACCATCCCCTACACCTCTATCTCCTCCATTTGCACCAGTACCTTCGCAACCTCCTACACCATCTTTGTCACCTTCTCCTTCACTTGGCCCATCTTCACCAACACAAACTCCTTCCCTTTCTCCGGTACCCTCATCACCGCCTACGCCATTGTCAGCGCCTTCTCCGTCAACTAGATCACCTTCACCTACGCCGAATTCTCCACTTGCTCCGGTGCCCTCACCACCACCTACACCATCATCCACACCTTCCACTCCACCTACGCCGACTCCTTCACTTTCTCCATCACCATCATTGCAACCAACACCATCATCCGCACCTTCTCCGTCAGCTTGCCTGCGCACCTCACGCCCGACTCCTTCACTTGCTCCCATCACCATCACCATTATCTTCTCCTTCACTCTCACCATCGCCCTGCGCCTTCATCCCAATCTTCACGCGAGGCGGTTCCGAGCATCACTCTTTCCACCCTCGCCACAACCCACACCATCCCCTACACCTCTATCTCCTCCATTTGCACCGTGCAGACCTTCGCAACCTCCCTACACCATCTTTGCTCACCTTCTCCTTCACTTGGCCCCATCTTCACCAACACAAACTCCTTCCCTTTCTCCGTACCCTCATCACCGCTCGCGCCATTGTCGGGCGCCTTCTCCGTCAACTAGATCACCTTCACCTACGCCGAATTCTCCACTTGCTCCGGTGCTCTCACCACCACCTACACCATCATCCACACCTTCCACTCCACCCTACACCGATCTCCATCATCATTGCAACCAACACCATCATCCGCACCTTCTCCATCGCTTTGGCCTGCCCGCACTCACGCCCGACTCCCTTCCATTTGCTCCATCACGCTTCACCATTATCTTCTCCTTCACTCTCACCATCGCCTGCGCACTTCATCCCTATCTTCACGGGCGAAGTTCGCATCACCTTCTTCACCCTCGTCACAACCCACACCATCCCCTATACCTCTATCTCCTCCATTTGCACCGCATGCCTTCGCAACCTCCTACACCATCTTTGTCACCTTCTCCTTCACTTGGTCCATCTTCACCAACACAAACTCCTTCCCTTTCTCCGGTACCCTCATCACCGCCCTACGCCATTGTCGGGCCGCCTTCTCCGTCCAACTAGACTCACCCTTCACCTACGTCCGATTCTCCACTTGCTCCGGTTGCCCTCACCACCACCCTACACCATCATCCACACCTTCCACCCACCTCAGCCGACTCCCTTCACTTTCTCCATCACCATCATTGCAACCAACACCATCATCCGCACCTTCTCCATCGCCCGGCCTGTCCCGGCACTCTGCGACACCCTTCACTTTCTCCATCACCTTCACCATTATCTTCTCCTTCACTCTCACCATGCGCCTTCATCCCAATCTTCACCGGAGGTTCCGGATCACCTCTTCACACTCGTCACAACCCACACCATCCCCACACCTCTATCTCCTCCATTTGCACCGCATTCTTCGCAACCTCCTACACCATCTTTGTCACCTTCTCCTTCACTTGGTCCATCTTCACCAACACAAACTCCTTCCCTTTCTCCTGTACCCTCATCATCGCCTACGCCATTGTCGGCGCCTTCTCCGCTCAACTAGATCACCTTCACCTCGCCCGAATTCTCCACTTGCTCCGGTGCCCTCCACCACCCTACACCATCATCCACACCTTCCACTCCACCCTACGCCCGACTCCATCACTTTGTAGCCAACACCATCATCCGCACCTTCTCCATCGCTGGCACTGTCTGCGCACCTCACGCCCGACTCCTTCACTTGCTCCATCACCTTCACCATTATCTTCTCCTTCACTCTCACCATCGCTGCGCCTTCATCCCTAATCTTCACAGGGGAGAGTTCCGGCATCACCTCCTTCACCCTCGTCACAACCCACACCATCCCCTTCACCTCTATCTCCTCCATTTGCACGGTGCAACCCGCGACCTCCTACAACATCTTTGTCACCTTCTCCTTCACTTGGTCCCATCTTCACCAACACAAACTCCTTCCCTTTCTCCGGTACCCTCATCACCGCTCACGCCATTGTCAGTCGCCCTTCTCCGTCAACTAGATCACCTTCACCTCGCGTGAATTCTCCACTTGCTCCGGTGCCCTTCTCCACCACCTACACCATCATCCACACCTTCCACTCCCACCTCACGCCGACTCCATCATTGCAACCAACACCATTATCCGCACCCTTCTCCATCCGCCAGTCTGCCGCGCACCTCGCCCGACTCCTTCACTTGCTCCATCACATTCACCATTATCTTCTCCTTCACTCTCACCATCACCTGCGCCTTCATCCCAATCTTCACCGGGTGAAGTTCCGGCATCACCTCCTTCACCCTCGTTACCACCCACACCATCCCCTACACCTCTATCTCCTCCATTTTCTCCTCCTACACCTATTTCTCCACCATCCTCTAACCCGGTTGCTCCAACAATGTCACCACCCCCTTCACCTTCAACTTCAGTTGCTCCAACAAACTCACCAACACTTTCACCATCTCATTCTCCTCCTCCTCTAAGTCCTCTTTCATTGCCCTCACCACTGTCATCTCCACCACCACCCCCACCTCCACGTTGGAAGCACCGCCCGCCACCCCCCACCCCCACTGGAAGCACCGCCCCACCACCCCCCACCCCCACGCTTTGGAAGCATCGTCCCACCACCCCCCACCTCCAAAAGGACGCCCTTTCCCCCACCTCATCATCCGCAATACTAAACATGTTATTTAGAAGTCAATGGCTTCTACAACTACTAATACCTCTACTTTATTCACGTAAGTACACTGCACACTATTTGGTGTTCTTGTTATATTAATAATGAGTTTGCTAAATATTTTCCTTCTATATATTTGCAGCACAAATTATAAGGTACGATGCGTATAACTAAAATAAAGGAGTTTAACTATCTCTTCTAAACTTTCAAGTTATAGTAATTTTATATGCATGAAAGATGAGCTTTGTTCCCTGCTGCAACAATAAAATCAAAAGGCGAAATCAAGATAGATGCAACAATGCGTAAAGCATGTTATAGCATGTTAAAGTGATAATACATCTATATTCTTGAATAAAATTAATCTTTGTATTGTGTTATGAACTCCACAATGTATCGGTGTTTGTCATGATGTACTATGTTTTCCCCTTCCTATAATGAAACTACCAAATAAAAACATTGTGAGCTAATTAATGTTCAACATATTCGACACTGAACTATACGTGTCCAATCGAACACAATTTATTTACATAAAATAAAAGCATATAAATCTTTCACCACAAGAAAATGCCAAATTTACATGGAAAAAAAAAACTATACCAAATTTTTCAAAGCATACACAAACATAGAATTGTGCTAGATGTAATTTTTAAAAAATTTTCCAATATCATATCAAATATCATGTGCCAAATATGTAAATTTAATAATTTTCCAAAATCGTGCCAAACCCATGCCAAATGTAATTTTTTGTAAGAGAAATAATTCACAAACGTCATGCCAAACAAAGCGCCAAACATGCAAACTTATAATTTCTCATGAGCGTGCTAAATACAGCAATAAATATAATTTTTTTAAAAACAATTTATTAATGGCATGCCAAAATAATGCCAAACATTCAATTTTATAATTTTCCATACATGACTGTGCCAAATGCCGTGTAAAATGTACTTTTAAAAAAAAAAATTCAATGTTGTTCCACACATTGTCACTAACATGTAAATCTAATAACTTTCCAAAGAGTAATGATATTTTTACTGAATATATTTACTGAATAAATTTCCCAAATGACATGGATGTCAAGTTGGCATCCATGTCAACAGCCACGTCATTCTTTCTCTCTTCTTTTAAAAAAATTAAATTAAATTTCTCTTTATCATCTAAATCCTAATTTTAAACAAATGGTGAACCAAAAACTCCCTCCCTAAACCCTAAATTTAAATCGCAAACCCTCATAGGGGATTTGCGATTTATTGTTTAGAGTTTAGAGCTTAGGATTTAGGATTTAGGGCTTAGGATTTTAGGGTTTAATATTTATTATTTAGGGTTTAAGTTTTTAAAATTTTGGATATAAATAACTATAGTATTTGGGTTTAAAATTTTAGTTTTTCAATATTGTTATTTATTGTTAAGAGTTTAGAGCTTAGGATTTAGGATTTAAGATTTAGGGTTTAGGGTTTAGGATTTTAAGGTATAGTATTTATTATTTAGGGTATAAGTTTTTAGAATTTTGGATATAATATTCTATAATATTTGTGTTTAAGATTTTAGAATTTTAAATATTATTTTATAATTTTTTATAATGTTAAAATTTAGAGATTTTTAAGGTTTGAATTTTAAGTTTATATAAAAAAGAATGACGTGGATGATGACGTGAATGGCAAGTTGGCATCCACATCATTCAGGAAACCTATTCGGTAAATCTATTACATAAATATAGCATCACACTTTTCCAAAATGATGCCAAACAACATGCTAAATCTATTTAAACAAAAAAAATTTACTAACATCGTACCAAGCACCATGCCAGACATGCAAATCTAATAATTTTTCAAGACCATTCCAAACACCGTACCAAATATAATATTTTTTGTAAAAAATAAGTTTAAAGCTTTGATTTGTGTTTGGATAGAGACTTATATTCCAAGTTAGTTAAAATTATTATTAACTTTAAATTGCCTAGGACTTTATATTAATTTTAATGAGTACTCCACTTGATCAAATTTTTTCCCCAATAAAAATAATAATTTATTTTCCTATTAATGAAATATTATTAATTTTTAATTCAAAAATTAATTTATATCCAACTAATATCTAGTCTAAGAAAGTAATAGAATTAATTATGTACACTATCTAATTTATTTATATTTAAAAATTATTTAAACCTATTTAATTTATTTGGAATAACATTTACTGATCGATACTCTCTTTTTTAAAAAAAAACTAATTCAAAATGTAGCCATATAAATGGAAAAGTTTAAAATATAATTAAATAATTTTTTTATAAATTTTTAATTTAATCGAATTAATATAGCCTAACTTCCCAATTTACTTATAATTGCAAATATGATCTTAGATGGATCCTGCTTGTATTGTTTAATCATAATCTAAGTAATATCATTCCAGTCGTCCATATCTCCTTAATATATATTTAATTCTTTCTAGCAAATATAAAAGTTCGTGGCTTAGCTCGAGAAGTCAATGGCAAGAAAGACCTAGTGAGTAGGGTGTAAAGGGAATTCAATGATTTTGAATTTTGTGAGTTTTGATTATTTTTTTATTTTTTGCTTGATACAGCTAGAATTAATTGTTACATTTCATCAAAATTTAATTACGACATTTATGTCGTACTATAATATGCAGAAGCAAGATCACTTACCTCCAGCCATAGCAGGTTGTTGAAGATGACGAGAGTCTTTAAGTCCACGCTTGAAGTATACTCTTCCAATCTATCTCGTTCTCTCCCACCAATGGAGCTAGGTATTAGTAAGAATGATAGATTGGGGACCCCTGCTGCTATCCTATATATAATCCTTACCATCAAAAGATTAACTCCACTTAAAAATTTAAGTAGATCATTATCCAATGTGTTAATTAGAGGTTACTTAGGATTCCATTAGATAAAGTCATGGACCACTTTATACAGTTTGAATTTAGGCTGAATTAATATCATCACAAAGTTAATTCAGAATAGAATTCAAACTAACATTCTACCACTTGGTCAATTTTTCATAGGTACAATAATATCCATTCACATTAACCCATAAATCAGTGTGTCTGCATCAAAGAAATTAATTACATGAATCATGACGGTAAGTCATCATTATAACCGAGTATTACCTTCCATGCATTACGATGCAATCTCTCTCTTTAATGCAAAACCTATATATGGCATTTTATCATAATGAATAAGCCGTATGCTTATTTGGCTCCAACACGTGCAAACTAATAATGCATAAACTTAATAATTGTCATTCTCAAACTTAATGTAAACGCTTAAAGAGAAGACAAATAAATAAATAAATAAATAAATAAAAATTTAAGAGTTTAATACTAAAGTGATATTAATTGTTCATAGAGAAGAACCATGTCTCACATATTCTACATGATCTCTAAACAATTTTGGTGAGATTTCTTTTGTTAATGGATCTGCAATTATCAACTTTGTGCTAATGTGTTGAATGATTACTTCATCGGCATTCACTCGTTCCTTTAGTTCCAAATACTTGATGTTGATGTGTTTACTTCGTCTACCACTCTTATTATTTTTAGAGAAAAACACTGCAGCAGAATTATCACAATATATTCTTAATGGCTTGGATATAGAATCAATAATTCTAAGCTCTGATGTGAAACTCCTCAACCAAATACCCTGGGAACTAGCCTCGAAACACGAAACGAACTCGGCTTCTATAGTGGAAGTGGCAACCAAACACTACAAGAAAACAGTTCAATACCGACGGAGTATTTCCGACGGATTAATTTTTGTTTGTAATATTTTCTTTTACCGACGAAATATGGATAGATTACCGACAAAGTACCGACGGAGTTTGGTATGAGTGAAATTTTTAATAGCGACCACATTACCAACGACGATGCCGACAGATTTCCGTCGCTACATTACCCGCCATATTTTCCCCTTGGTGCTAAAGGATTACCGACACATAATTTTTTGTTAATAATGACCGGATTCCGTTGGTCTAATTTAATAATATTACCAATGTATTATTACCGACGGAATCCCGTTGGTATTGTAGGGTTCATGCTAAATTTTTAGGGCTAAATTTTTACCGACAAATATATTAATGCTATTACCAACAGAATTGCGTCAGTATAACTTTCTTATAAGTACCGACGTACCAATCGCAATAGAATTCCGTTGCTAAATTACCCGCCATATTTTTTCCTTGGCGCCAAAGGATTACCAACACATCTTTTTTTTTTTTTGTTAATAACAACAGAATTCCGTTGGGCTAATTTAATAATATTACCAATGTATTATTACCGACGGAATCCCGTTGGTATTGTAGGGTTCATGCTAAATTTTTAGGACTAAATTTTTACCGACAAATATATTAGTGTTATTACTAATGGAATTGCGTCGATATAACTTTCTTATAAGTACCGACGTACCATTTGCGACAGAATTCTGTCGCTAAATTGCCGGCCATATTTTCCCTTGCCGCCAAAGGATTACCGACACATATTTTTTTGTTAATAATGATGGAATTACGTTGGTTTAATTTAATAATATTGCCAACGTATTAGAACCGACGGAATTCCATTGGTATTGTAGGGTTCATGCTAAATTTGTAAGACTAAAGTTATACCAACATATATAGGTTTACATACTAAATTCAGCAGTATTTTTATGTAATTTATTATCTAAAAATTATTTATATTAATTATTATTTATGTTAATAAATTATTATTAATATAAAAAATTATCAAGAAAATATTTTTAAATAATTTTATGATAATAAATAAAGAATAATAATTAATTTATATTAAACATTAGTGTTAAATTAATATTTAAAATATAAAATTTTTTTAATATTTTTAATTATCTAAATAGTGTAGATCTATTTTATCCATTGTTAAAATTTATATTTTATAGTTAGTTATTAGATTGGAATAATCCCAACATTGATTATTGAATATGATGTGGTAAAAACCCTAGCCCCCAATGTCACCCCTCATCTACTAAAATATTAGCTGCCTCATCCTCAGACCTCATCTCCATCCTCCTCCTCCTCAACCCTAATCTGGTTCCTTGTCGGTCTCCTCTTCATTTTTTGAGTCTTCCTCAACCTCCCAATCCCACCTCGCTTCGTCCGCTACACCTAGTGTCTCACTGGCATCAAGCTCATCATCAACGACAACCCTTCTCCTCCCTCTTCTCCAGGTTCTCCAGGCGTCATCCTCATCTCCAACCACCGTACCGCTCTCAATAATCCGATCATCATCTCCATCACCCTCGGTCACCAGGTATCCTGCGTCCCTGAACCATTAACAGGAAAGTCCATCTCTATTTCTCTTTGTGTTGTGTTTGATTTAGCCCGAATGCTTTGGTTCAAAAGAAGATGAAGAAACGCTGAGAGAGAGAGAGAGAGAGAGAGAGAGAGGGTCATGGTGATGCCATTGGTGAAGCTAGGAACTTAGCGGTGAAGACGTTATCAAAGGCCATAGCTAACAGGCTCAAGAAGGAACTTAGCGGTGATCATTATGACTAGTTCTCTTTCTCTTTTATCTCTTCTTCAAGCTTTTTTGCTTCAACTCTAGGATTCATGGCTTCTTTATATTAAAGCCAAATCATGGATGTTTTGATTTTAATGTGAAGGTTGAGTTATTTTATCGTATGAAGCTTAATATTTCCTTGATCTGAAAAGGCATAATAAAATGAAGGATGGATGCATATTAACTGGTCTTTGTTTGCAATTTCGTCTTGAGCTTTGTGGATATTCCCATAAAAACATGGGACTAGAAAGTACCTAAACTATAATTAGTCTCATGAAGACAAGCAGTTATTCATCAGCCGACTATGTCTTCTTCATTATTATTGTGTATCTTATAATATCTTGGGAATTAACATTATGTATTTTGTTTTGCTGATATTTTTGCTTAAAATTTAGTCATGATAAATCACTTTGTATGTAAATTATATGAACTTCATTATGGTGCACAATATTTCATCCTAAGTTCCTGACTCTTAATTCATGTCTTCTACAATTGTTGAAACACTTTGTAAAATGAAAAAGATCTTTCCTCCGGGTTTCTTTGATAGCATGGAGCATTTACCTATACACCTACCGTATGAGGCTAAGGTGGGTGTGCCCGTAGAATATCGTTGGATGTATCCATTTGAGAGGTGTTATAAATTTCTACCTTCATTTATTTTATCTTTATAGTTAATGGTATTTGATATATTGACTAGGTAAATGCTTAAGCTGTCTTATTATATATGATTCTCAGATTTTTACATCATATCAAGAAAAAGGTGAAGAATCTTGCTTGTGTTGAGGGATCCATATGTGAGGCATACATTATTGAAGAAATTTCATTTTTTGCTCGTTATATTTTGAACCTACTGTTGAAACAAACATAAATCGGGTTCCACGTAATGATGATGGTGGTGACATAGAACCAATGGGACGTTTACCAATGTTCACACATCCTGTCCGATTTCTCAGTGCTAAACCATTCATTCTATATCTTAAAGATGACGAGAACTATGCTGCAGAACTATATGTTCTAATGAATTGCAACGAGGTCACCCCTTACATTGAGTAA
>NW_024088411.1:0-22176 GCF_009730915.1 Dioscorea cayenensis subsp. rotundata
TGCATAACGTGTTTTGTGTTCTTCTTTAGAAAACCTTGGTTCTTGCACGGAGGAGTAGGTTCCTCTAGCCTCTTGGAAGAAAAATCTCTTTGATGGGAATCCCACAAGCAAAAGCGTGGAGATCATTCAACCAACTTACAAACAAAGAAAGCACCAAAAGAATGAAAAATTCCAAGAGAATGCTAGTGCACAGTAAGTACTGATTTCAAGAACTTTGCTTGCTAAAAAGTAGCCAAAAATTCTACAAATCAAGGAAAAATTCTTGATAATCATTAAGCATTCATTCAAAAACAAAAATCCAAGAAACTTCACCCACAAAAGCATGAAAAGCTCAAAGTTTTGAGTGAAAGAACAAACCTTCAACCAAGAGTAAGATGAGCAAATATAATGGTTGGATCCGGCCAAAAGCTTGCTCAAACTCTAATTTTATGTCACTAAAATGGAGAAGAGGGGAGAAGAGCAAACTAGAGCATGAAGGAAAAATGGTGGAGAAATGAGGAAGAAAAGGGTAGAAGAGTGGAGAAGATGAACGAATAGTGTGCTGCCCTAAGTCCTTAAGTATACCTTCACTCAGGTGAGTCTCGAGGAGCATCCTTGCGCCACAAGGATGGTCCTCAAGACTCATCGGATGAGTCGAGGGCATCCTTGTGGTCATAAAGGATGGTCCTCGGATTTTTCCCGACGTATCGCCGATTCTCCACGCGTTGCACACTTCATTTATGATTAAAACCATGAAAAATAAAGCCGGAAACATCAACAAAACACTCAAAACATCATCAAGATTGCATCAAAAACAAGAATTACTCAAAGACCACATGACAAATAAGAGAATATGAAAGCTAATTAGCTAAGAAAAACGATGAAAACACAAAAACAACTAAACCACACTAAAAGTACAAGTTAAACACACAAACACAAATGAGAAAAATAATACGAGGAATGAAATGAACTTGGGTTGCCTCCCAAGAAGCGCTTGTTTAACGTCGTTAGCTTGATGTGCATTACCTCAAACGATCATGGTGGAACAAATAGATGGAAGTTACCTCGAGCCTTGAGTTGTGTTGTGACTTGGAAAAATTCAATGAAAGGCATGAGAAAAACTTTTAAAATTTCTACCCTGGTTTCCAAAGAATAAATGATCAACTTCATCCGTGGTGTAATGTGACAACTTTTTCTCCACTTTTTGTTTCTCCTTCGATCTCCAAATCTTCTTAACACCCTTAATTTTCTTGCCATTGAGTGGTGAATTGCCCTCCACTTGATTAATTTGTTGTGTTGGTGGAGGGGGAAGTTCTTCCTCGCCATCTTGTCACGGGAACTCATCCAAGTACTCATCCAAAGGGTTTAAGGCAAGCATCTCCGCACACAATCGTAAAATAATCTCATCGTGAGTATCGCTGAAGTACGCTTGTCATCATGATCAAAGTGTGTGCTTCCATCTAGCTTGTGGGAGGGTGAAGACCACTTGCTCGCCTCCCGACCCTCAAGGTCATCTTACCCTCTTTAACATCAATTAGAGCACCTAAGTGTTAAGGAATGGACGCCCAAGGATCAAGGAACCTCAACATCATCATCCACATCTAGAATCACGAAATTCTGAGTGAATGATGAGTTTGTCAACTCTAACAAGGACATCTTCGACTACCCCTCGAGGCCTTCGCACTGATCTATTAGCAAGCTACAATGTCATTCTTGTAGGCCTTAGGTCTTCTAATCCCAGTTTCAAGAACAAGTTGTATGGCATTACATTTATGCTAGCCCCGAATCGGCTAGAGCATGCTCCGTCATTCCTTCACCCAAGACACAAGGAATTACAAAACTACCCCGGATCCTTTAACTTTTGTGGCAGCCTTTTTCTCTAGAATAGCCGAGCGCTCCCTAGTAAGTGCAACCGTGCCTCGATCTCTAACTTTCTCTTATTAGTGAGGAGCTCCTTCAAAAATTTGGCATACTTTTGGCATTTGAGCCAATGCCTCAATGATTGGAATATTTATGTGAAGTTGTTTGAAGATATTTGAGGAATTTCTTGAATTGGGCCTCATCCTTATCTTGTTTGAGTCTCGAGGTGTACGGTATCACGCTTTGTATTCAGTACCCCTTGAAATGTTAGGATTGGGGGAGTCTTCAACAAGTTTCCTCCCGTTGTCCTTGCATGCATGTTCATCCATATTAGGGTCTTCCTGGACAGTTACCCCATCATTGGGAGCACTTGGGATCTCTTTTTCCCTTACTTCCAACTGCCTCCCACTTCTTAAAGTAACAGCTTGTAATTGTTCCCTTGGGTTGCATTCGGTGTTGCTCGGCAAACTCCCCGAGGATCGTTCAGCTTGACCACGAGCAAGTTGTCCCACTTTATTCTGTGCGAAATGTGCCTCCGTGCCAAGCATAAATCTTGCCAATATATCCTCCGTGGAGAGTTTCTTCTCTTGTGGAGGAGGGGCATGGTATTGGTTTCCCTGAAATGGTGGAGGCTTGTAGTGAGATTGGCCTTGATTCTAAGAGGGATTTGATGAGCCTCTCCAACCATAATTGTAAGTGTTACCAAATTGGTTCCTTGGTCCTCGTGGTCCACCCCCAACATAATCAACTGTTTCTACAGGAGGTGATGGGTCAACAAAAATAGGACATTGTGATGTTGCATGCCCAGCCCCACAAGTGTCACATGACAAAACGGCCTTGGAACCTGAATTGGACCCCAACTCCCGAGTCAGTCAACTATTCATGCTAGGGCATCATGCTTCGATTCCCGCCTGTGATATGCTTCGTCAAGGCATCAATCTTCGCAGCCCAATGCCGTGGATTCGCTCACCCTCATACAGCCCTACAGCCCTCTTTGGAGGCTTCCTGCCTAGTGCTCCAATGCACACCTCGTTGTCGGACATATTCTCAATTAATTCCTCGGCCTCTTCAGAAGCTTGTTGCTTAAAGAACCACACGTCGCATCAATAAGTCGCCTAGTAGCATAGTTCAGCCCATTACACAACATCTATACTCTCATCCATGCAGGGGAAGCCGTGATGAGGACACTTACTAAGAAGGTCCTTAAATCGTTCATGGGCTTCAAATAGTGTCTCACTATCACCTTGTCTGAAAGACGAAATCTCCTGTCTCAATCTTGCAGCCTTGCTTGGAGGAAAATATCGGACTAGGAACTTCTCGACCATTTCCTTCCAAGTGGTGATGGACCCCGGAGCTAAGGATGTGAGCCATTTGTATGCTGCACCTCTCAAGCTGAACGGGAACAAGCTCAGTCTGATGGCATCATCTGACAATGAATTGATCTTGAAAGTGGAGCAGATTTGAAGGAACCGAGCAAGATGGGCATGGGGATCCTCATCTGCTAGACCATCAAACTGTACTGAATTTTGAATCATCCCTATGGTACTCGCCTTGATTTCAAAGTTATTAGCCGTAACGTGTTGGTACTTGGACACTAAATTCTTTCTCCGGTGAACTGTGGCCTTTCATATTCGATAGGGTCTTCGTAGGCTCCTCCATGACCCGACGGTTCACTTGACTCAACTCGAACCTCTTGTTGTCTAGAACTTTCTCGCTGCTTCTCTTAATCTTTGATGCAAAGTTCTTTTCTATCTCGCTATCGGGTTCAATCAAGTTTGCTTGACTCGCTCGTGTCATAAGATGTGCACCTACACGAATTTAGGAGTCAAGATGTTAGTTAATAGAAAGAACACAAAGATAGGTAATTACAAAAGATCATCAACCAAAAACACAAAAGACAAACAAAACAAAAGTGCAAAAACAAATGAAAAAGAAAAGGCTAAATCAACAAGTGTAAAGCTTTCCAAATATTCCTCAGTGATTGGTCCCCGGCAACGGCACCAAAAACTTGATCGACACGAAGGGTGTACACCCGCAAGCGCACGAGGGTCGCTAGTAATAAAACCACTCACAAGCGCACGTAATGGGTCGTATTCCCAAAGGGCCCCGAGGAGTTACCCCACTCACTTCTTACCTGTTGTTAAGCTCACCGATTCCAAGATAAGAGAAAAGAAGAAAAAAAAGCAAAACGAAAAGCAAAATGAAATCTTAAGAAGTACGAAACAAGTCAAAATACGGAGATGCCCAAGGTTGGAAAACGGTCACGGATGCAGATTCCCAAGGGGGCTACTATAGTGAGTAGGAAATTGAGTAATAAAAAACATGGCTAGTTGGACCGAGAAAACCAAGACCTTGGTCAACCCAATGGTCACGGCAATTAACCCCTAACCCGGTGCAAGTGTTGAGCGCGGAATCTCTTCCGCCCAACTTCCCACACGGTTGCAAGGAGAATGTCGGTTTTCACAAGTTAGGGTGGAAACACAAGTAGTTTTCAACCCTAGGATTGGAGGGGTACAAATACTCGATGGTCACGGCATATTTATAAAATGAACCCTTCCTAGTTTGGTCGAGTCTAGCACTAAGGCAATGGTCATGCTACAAAGCGCTACCAAGAATTTGATACATCACTCAATCAAATGTACCAAAACAAGCAAGAACACCAAACAAGGATCACAACAAGCCAAACATGCATAAACTACTCAAACAATGCAAAACATCACAAGTTCGTCCCTAGGTTCACCTACATACGGTGACCTAGGGGTTTAGTTGTTCATGTTCAACAAGAAAACCAAACAATCCATACAAAAAAGTAAAGTAAACATGAGGAACACTCCCTCAAATGATGAAGGTCGAATGACGCAAAAATCCCCGGAGAAAGCCTTCCGAAGACGCCACTCGAAGGTGTGGCTTCCCGTTGTCTTCAACCTCCAAGCAATGATGCCCTAGAAGTAGATCCTCCTCGTTCTTGCTCTCCCCGCCGAGAAAATGCTCGGATTTCCTCCCTTTTTTCCCTCCTAAAGCTTGGGTTCAAATGATGTAGAAGTGTTCTCCAAACCCTAGCTGGCCTTGTCCCCAAAGAAGAAGAAAAATCAAGAAGAAGATGCCCAAAAAATGCCCTTCAAGACCTTATAAGTGCCCAAATCCCGACCGGTAAATGGGTCAGTATACCGGCCGTATACCGACCCCTCGGGAATTTCAGTTTTCTGCCGAGAAGCCCACGATGAGCTATAGTAACTGCTACAGTGAAGCTGCTACAGTACCCCCACCACTACATTAACCTTATAAGCCTCCGGAAACGCCGTTTTGATGCCGAATTCATCCCCAATCGCGTCGCTGAGCTACCAGGGCTTCTAAATGGCCTGAAATGCAAAAATACTACAATTTAGATCAAAAAGGCATCGATTCAACAAATAAATATAAAGAATAATACATAACAAATACATGCAAAATACATACTTTTAGACGTTTATCAGTTTACAGGCGGCCGAACAAGTGAAGTTCAGAGAATCCATACTGGCGTGTGGACATTATCCACACTCATGTGGAATTTCCACAGGCTTGTGTGGAGAATCCACAGGGGCATTTGGATGCCCAATTTCAGCCCCTATTTAAGGCCGATTTCAGCTCCCGATTTCGTAACTCTTTTATCAATCTTTTCCCCAACTTGAGAGAGAGCGCGCTAGGGCTTTTAAAGAGGTATTGCCAAGGGAATTGGAGAGGTCCCACGGCCCGACATCACGCCCTATTTGGAAGAAGGTTAGTAGGAGAGCTTTTGTCGGCATTGATCTGGAGAGGTGTATCCTAGGCCGGACAAAGGGACCTTTAGAAGAGTCGAGGCTTCTCCATAAGACCATTGTCATGACTATCCAGGGTGTTTTCTATGGTTTACTTGCTTTTAAATTCGATTTCATTGTTGATTATAACTAGCTCAATGAAGAGCTAAACTGATAAGTGCTTGTGTGATAAGAATACGAAGTGTTCTTTCTTTACAATGAGCATTACTTTTATCAGGTTTAAGCGCTAATACATGTGTATTTGTGTTCTTTTGTGTATGTAGGGTTGTGAAGCTATGTTTTAAGAAAAGAAGCCAAAAGTAGATCGTGTACGCACTATTTGGTGGAATCTTAGAAGCAACAGTGCGAAGACACAAGGGGAGCTCTTAGATACGTGAATGTGTGCCAACCTCCATATATTCAAGCCATTACAATGAGTTGGAGGTGCACGAAGGCAGTCACTTATACGTATCCCAACTTGTGCAATGATAGCAATCTACGACATAAACTTGTGCCTGTTTATGTTGCCTCGATGAAAAGTGGATTCGGGAGTGTTTTTGGCGGGGAGTATTGTAGCATATTAGTGTAGAAAAAACAATGTAGCAATTCATTGTAGCAGCTAATGTTCACAGACGCGTAAAAATCGAATTCCGAGAATTCACACGGCGTGTGGAAATTCCACAGGGCGCGTGGAACATCCACTGGCCCATGTGGATGCCCGATTTCCGCCCTGATTTCTCCATTTTTTCCCCTATCTTTTCTTCCATCTTTCCCCATCTTTGGAGGCACCCAAAGGCTATGGTTTGGAGAGTCTTTGGCAAAGCTTTGGAGTGGTTTGACGACCTTCGACACTGCGTTTCCTTCGGAAGAGAGCTATTGGTGGAGCTTTCGGCATCGATCCAGATGAGGTGTGCCCTAGGTTTGACGAGGCGACCTTTGAAGAAGACGCGGATGATCCACAAGGCCTTCGATACGAACACAAGGGGGTTTTCATTCATGGATTGCATCTCTTTACTTATGATTTCATTATCTATTGTATTTTTCTCCATGGAGAGCTAAACCCCTAGTGGGTACTTGGATATTTGTGAACCCTAGGATGTATTCGTTTCATTGAATCTCTTAATTATGCTTTCAATTAATTGATGTTTATTGTGAGTTCCAATCTTGTAGGATTGATTGTTTGAATACTCCCCTAGAGTGACACTAGGGTTGAGAGTTCTTATTGGTAACTCTTGTGAGTGAGTGACACACCACGAGAGTTAGACAAAGCTAGATTGGAGAGGGTTGAGAGGGTGAGTCGAGAGGTAGTGGAGCGTCCCCTTTTCCCCTCGGTGTGATTTATCCTACCTCCATTTCGTCCAGTTCTTTGAGGTCATAGTAGAGTGAATGGGCTAAGGGATGACCTTCCGCTGGGGCTTAGTTGTGAGTGCAACAGAGTGAAGCGTTGAAGTGATTTTTAGCACCTAGGGCTTAATTATGGTTAGGGACCTTCCACCTGGACTAATGGGTTAGGTCTATACATAGGAATAGGGTTTATTACTTGGAAACCCTAGAACTCATTGCAATTCTATACGAGTGCGAGGTTGAGAGGTTATTCAATTTCTCCTCCGGGACATGTATAGATGATAAGTGCTTGTGCGATACGAATACGAAGCGTTCATTCTTTATGTGGAGCATTACTTTTCTCGGGTTTTTACACTAATATGTGTGTTTTTATGTTACTCTTATGCAGGTAGGGTTATGAGGCTGAGTATGAAGGAAATAGGCCAATGTGGATCACAATGCACCGATTTTGCAGGAAATCTTGCTAAGGTTCAAATGCGAAGATATAGGTCGATGTGAGATGCTAGAATGTGTGCCAACCTCCTCGTATTCGAGTTGGCACATCCATTTGGAGGGGCACAGAGGCAGTCACACTCGAGTATTCCGACTTATGCACATAGAACAAGAGTTCCACCAACGTGTACACCATTGAAGAAGCAAGTGATCCACGACATGAACGTGTGCCCATTTGCGTTACCCCGATGATAGTATGGAATTGGGAAGCTTTTCAGGTCGAATACTATAGCAGAGCACTTTAGCAACATTTTAGTATGTACTGTAGCAATATCGTTCACAGCCGGCAGAGAAACCAGAGAAACAGAGAATCCACACGGGTATGTGGAAATTATCCACACCCGTGTGGAAATTCAGCACGGGCGCGTGGAGCATCCACGTCCGTGGAGTCGCCCGATTCCAGCCCTATTTAAAGCCGATTTAGCCCCGATTTTGGTATTCTTTTCTCCATCTTTTCCCCAACTTGCAAGAGGGTTTCGGCTAGGGTTTCGAGGCGTATTGGCTAGGTTTTTGGAGAGGTTCTACGGCTCCGACATCGTGCGTCATTTGGAAGAAGGTTATTGGGAGAGCTTTCGTCGGCACCAATCCGGCGAGGTGTATCCTAGGCCGGACAAAGGATCCCTTGCGATGAGTAGAGGACTCTCCACAAGACGATCGACATGACCATCGAGGGGGTTTCTTTATGGATTCATTGCTTTTACATTCTATTTCTTTGATTGTATTTAGCTCCATGGAGAGCTAAACCCCTAGTGGGTACTCGGGTATTGTGAACCCTAGGATGTATTTGTTTCTTTGAACCTCTTTATTATGCTTTCAATAAATTGATGTTTATTGTGAGTTCCAACCTTGAATGCTTTATTATATGAACATTACCCTGGAGTGACACTAGGGTTGAGATTTCTTGTTGGTAACCTTATGAGTGAGTGACACACCACGAGCGTTAGACAAAGCTAGGTTGGAGAGGGTTGAGAGGGTGAGTCAAGTGGTACAGGAGCGTCCCCTTTCCCCTCTGGTGTGATAGATTCTACCTCTATTCCTCGAGTTCTTTGCGGCTATAATAGAGTGAATGGTCTAAGGGATGAACTTCCGCTGGGGCTTAGTTGCGCGTGCAACGGAGTGAAGTGTTGAGTTGATCTTAGTATCTAGGGCTTAATTGTGGTTAGGGACCTTCCACCTGGACCAAAGGGTTAGGTCTATAATTAGCAAGAGATTTATCACTTGGAATTCCTAGAGCTCATTGCAACTCTATACGAGTGCGAGGTGTTGAGATTGTTTGATTTCTCCTCCGGGACATGTATAGAGTTAGGCATAGTTGACCTTAGATTTGGGACTATGTAATTAAGGATTTCCACGACTCACCATCACATTGATTAGGAAGCATAATAGAGGGTTCTTGCACTTGAAACAATTATCCTAGACAGAGCATTATCCGGGTGCCCCATCTTTATCGATTGGCTTATCCCTTCTTTACTTTTGCTCTCTTACTTGTTGCTTTTATTATTGAGAATTGAATCATTATCACACTCCTTATCATTGATCTTTCACATAGCTAAGAATCAAATTAAGTCTTTTTACTCCCTACTCCCTGTGGATTCGACCCCGCTCACCTGGGATTATTACTTCGACAAACCCGTGCACTTGCGGGATATACGCAAGGGGACCTTGTCAATAGAGTTAGGCATAGTTGGCCTTAGATTTGGGACCATGTAATAAAGGATCTCCATGACTCATTAATGCATTAGTTAGAAAGCATAATAGGGGTTTTTGCACTTGAAACGATTATCCTAGGCGGAACAATATCTGGGTACCCCATTTATCGTCGATTGCCTCCCCTATCTTTTACTTGCGCCTCCTTTATCTTTTCTTATTTTCATTTGCGTTGATTTTGTTTTCACATCACTTTCAACATATTTTCATTCTAGTTAAATAGCAATCTTGGTGGTTCTAAACACTATTCCCAGTGGATTCGACTACCCTCTTACCGGGATATTATTACTTCGACATCCCGTGCACTTACGGTTTACATGCATAATCGGTCATGTCATAAACCCCCTAGTGGGTACTTGGATTTGTGAACCCTAGGATGTGTTTGTTTCATTAAACCTTTTATTATGCTTTTATTAATTGATGCTTTTATTGAGTTCCAATCTTGAATGTTTGATTAATTGAATACTCCCTTAGAGTGACACTATGGTTGAGAGTTCTTATTGGTAACCCCTTATGAGTGAGTGACACACCATGGGAGTTAGACAAAGCTAGATTAGAGAGGGTTGAGAGGGTGAGTCGAGAGGTAGCGGAGCGTCCCCTTTCTTCTCCAGTGTGATTTATCCTACCTCCATTTCCTCCAGTTCTTTGAGGTCATAGTAGAGTGAATGGGTTAAGGGATGAACTTCCGCTGGGGCTTAGTTGCAGAGGCAACGGAGTGAAGTGTTGAAGTGATTTTAGCACCTAGGGCTTAATTGTGACTAGGGACCTTCCACCTGGACCCAAGGGTTAGGTCTACATCTAGGAAGAGGATTTATCACTTGGAATCCCTAGAACTCATTGTGATTACGCATGCAGTGTGAGGTGTTGAGATTATTTGATTTCTCTGCCGGGACATGTATAGAGTCAGGCATGGTTGACCTTAGATTTGGGACCATGTATTAAAGGATCTTCACGACTCATTAATGTATTAGTTAGGAAGCATAATAGAGGTTTTGTACTTAAACCGATCGTCCTAGGAGGAACAATATCTGAGTACCCCATTTATATCGATTGCCTTACCTCCCCTTTACTTGTGTTTCTCTTTCTTGTCTCTTTTATTCTTGGTTACATTACATCTTGTTAATAAAACCATTATTCATCTTTCACTTGGTTAAGAAATAATTTAAGTATTTTTATTCCCTACTCCCTGTGGATACGATACCCACTCACCTGGGATTTTATTAATCGACATACCCGTGCACTTGTAGGACATACGCAAGGGGCGTTATCAACGGGCCAGAGAAAATGACTCATGCTCTGAAATACGGGCAATGGTGATGCATGTACTTAGCCAGAATGTGTGTCCCAGATGTTTGGACCCTCTCTGCACCATGAAGTACAGGTATAATAGCTCTTGTCTGCTCAGTACTCCTGTACTATCACCACGCCGGTTCACTAATCTGCTATGATGAATACATCTGTATGATGGCCGAGAAAGGCAAGTAGCCTTAGACACTCTTGGCTCATACTGTCTCTCCCCACAAAGTCTCCTATATGCTCTCTAGGGTGTCAGACTGCCGGGATAATCCTTGGGTAATCAATCGTACTTCTCTATATCTGTGTAAACCTCATCATACAAACCCAGATAAACTAAAAACTGTGTAACACTCATAATGTAATGATGGTCGAGTGCTCTGAACTGTATAACATCGACACTATCGAATCTCGAGTACGATCGGTCAAACTCATAGGATGAAAGAACCTCCAAAGTGAGTTGATGAATAACTGGCTCTCGGATATACAAGAAACGCCTCCAGCTATCCACAGACAACATTCCCTCGATCTCATCTGCCATATCCTCTGCTTAGTGAACTTCCATGAGAATGCTCATGTCTGGAAATCAGGTCTGACCGATCCTGAACTTCGACAGTCCCTCGAAACAAGCCTGATGCTCATGAATAGCGAAGTCTATGTGACCTGACTCATGGGAATGATGTCGCGGACGCTTGTCAGCTTGCTTATTCGACCGGGGGGGCCATTCTTGTAAGATTTCAAAAGAAATTCGATCAAGAATGCTCACAGGTTAATGCTGCATAAATCCACATAGTCGTGTGGACTTTCCACAAGCCCTTGTGGATCCATGGGGCGTGAAAAACGCACGGCTGTATGCTAAAAACTAACAAATACATCATCAAAACTACTCAAACTTCTTCCTAAGCATGCATTCCCTCTCAAATTGTAGAAACAAAGCAAAATCCACCAGTTTTAACAAGTAAAATCAAGAATTATCGAGAAAAAAAGAAGAGAGAAGGGTTTACCGATGAGTTGGAGATACAAAGCCTCAAATCAGCTATAAAAATTGAGAAAAACTCTCCTAAAATGGTGCTGCGAGGTAGGGCGAGTGAGTGTGTGTTCTTTTTGGGCAGTTGAAAGTGTGAAGACGGAGAAACTCGATTAGATTTTAAAGAAAATCTGCGACTCTAGAGTTTATGTACATCCATATGGGCGTGCGGAAATTACCCATGCATGTGCGCCTCCACGGGAGAGACTCACAGGGGTAGACGCACGCCCCTGTGCACTCTTGAGAAAACACTCCTCTGTCTCTAAACGCAATCACACGGGTGTGAAGAAAATACCCATGCCCGTACGCCCAACCCACAGGGGTAGACGCACGCCCCTGTGGCTTCTTTGTCCAACCGAGAAGATTAACTGAGTGTTTTGCATGCCCGTTCGGAAATTCCGCACTGGCGTGGATCATTACTTGGCAGTTCATAGGGGCAGACGCATGTCTCTGTGTCTTCTCAGGATAGAGGAGAAACTCTCTGTAGAGATCCACACGGGCGTGCGAAAATTACCCATGCCCGTGCGTTTATGGGAGAGTCATCCACAGGGGCGAGTCCACACCCCTGTGTCTTCTCTGAATAAATTTGTAAGTCCTTACAGAAAAAAGCACGCTCCTGCAGAAATTCCCACGGGCGTGGACCGTTACAAGGTCATTCATTGGGGCGAGTCCACACCCCTATGCCCTCTCTGGATGAAAATGCATGCCCATGCGAAAATTCGACACGGGCATGTGTTTTCTCTGGACACTTCAAAAACACTACAACCTTTGCAGAAAATTCTTGAACATATAAATAAACTCAAAGCCTTCCTTACAGAGCAACTTTACCCAGAGAAAACACTGAAAATAAGCTCAAACGACCAAAATTCTCCACCAGAACACAATAAAGCACACGATGACATAAAAAATCCACAAGAAAAATCACAGCAAAAAGCATTTAAAAATCAAGACACCAACACTCATGCTTATTCATGCAAACTCTAATCTAAGAACTAGGAAAATAGTAAAAACTTGGGTTACCTCCCAAGAAATGATTGTTTAACGCCACTAAGCTTAACGTACCTTGTCTTACCTCACGGGGGCTCATAGATGAAGGTTGCCCTCTTACCCATAACTTGAAAGCATGATGAGCAAATGATAAGTGTCTAAATGTAGGTGTTTTCATATATGTATCGTATGCACTTTGCATGTATTTTGTGAGGTTTGATGCCCGTTTCGCGCTTAATCGTCTATTATTTGCTTTGTAGGGCATATGGAAGCCATGGAGAACAAGAAGATATCATTTTGGCAATAAGAGAAGAAAACAGAATTTTCATACTACCCCCATACTACCCAAGATGGGGTCGATGCAATCAGAAAGCAGCTGGATTGAGTTGGTGTTCTGTCCCGATTTCCATACTACTCAAGTATACGGGGCCGTATGGAGGCCGTATGCACCCCGTCCCGAACGCGAATCTAGGGTTTCGTAGTGCTATACGACTCTATACGACCCTCTATACGGCCCGTATGCCCTCGGGGGTATATATACTCACTTTTAGGGCTGATTAAAGAACTTTTTGTTGGCCGACTTTTGGGAGATCATTTGGGAGATTTTGGGCGACCTTGGGGAGGAGAAGAAGGGCAAGAAAGCTAGAAGATCATTCAAGCCCAAGGTCCAAGGCTCTCAAGGCAAGAAGGCAACATCATTCAAAGGGGAGATCGATCACGACTTGAAGGAAGGAGAACTGCAGCTAGAGGAAGCGCTCATTCGGCATTCCTTTGGCGGGGAAGCGCTATTCGGCATATTCTCGCCTCATCCTTCACCATTTCATCTAGGGAGTGTCATACTATGTCTTTTGTTTCATGTTTTTGCTTGATTGTATGCTTTTGTTATGAGATGATGACACACTAGACCCCCAAGGCCACCGGGTGTTGGTGAACCTTGGGGGTTTTATCATGTATTTTGGATGATTACTTGTTAATTCTATGCTTGGGTATGTTTTGAGATCTAATCCATTGTTTTTCATGCTAAGTGTTACACCAAGGAGAAATCCGTAGCTCTTTTATGAATGATGCATGTAGATGTGACTTGCTCGCATGTATTAGGTCATGAATGGATTAGAAGGGGATACTTGTATCATCACGCGAGAAATCGGGTGTTTGGTAGCCCTCCATGTAGGTTTAATCCAAGAAGAGTAGGTTTATTCCTAAGCGAGATTTCCTTGTACTTAATGCAATCGTAGGGAATGTAGATTTGGAAGAAATTCCTATCTATGTTCGTATGGGATTAGGGTTCAATCGCGAGAAATTGGGGTTGTTCTAATCTTGGAATCTCATGGTCCAATTTACCCTTGCATCTTTAAATCATCATCCATGTTGCATGATAACCCCTCAAGGGGATCCACATCCATAGGCCTTTGCACTTCATTGATTCTCTTGCTTGCTTATTGCTTGTTCTCTCTAATTTGCTAGCAAATCTTGTGTTTAGTTTTTATTTGTATTTAGTAGAGTAAAATCCATCACTTAAGATCTTAGGCTAGATAATAGCTCGAGAAGGAGTAATAGGAGATCCTTAGCCCCGTGGAATACGATCCTCGTGTCTTTGCACGAGGTATTACTTGGCGATCCCGCACACTTGCGGGAAGCGATCAAGTTTTTTTGGCGCCATTGCTCGGGGAACATTAAGGAATTCTAGGAAACTTTTTAGATTATTACTCTAGCCATTTCATTCTTTTACTCATTTGTTTATCGTTTTTTTCTTTTCCCTTGATCTTAACTTTCTATCATCTTTTCTTGGTTTTACAAGGCATCGTGCATGACACGCTCGAAATCCATCGACTTTGATTACACCGGATAGTGAAATTGAAAGAACTTTGCATCGGAGATTGAGAGAAATTGGTGAAGGGGGTACACAAAACATTGAAATTGAGGATAGACTGTCTTGGCCGAAGAATGACACACTTTATCCGAATATGAGAGACCTCAATTCACGGGTGATGAGTTTCAGTGTTCAAGCACCATCCAGTGGCATCCAACAACTTTTGAAATTAAAGCTAGTACAATCGGCATGATCCAAAAATTCAGTTCAATTCAATGGTCTTGCCCAATGAGGATGCGCATGACCACCTTTCCCGGTTCCTCCAAATTTGCTCTACATTCAAGATCAATGGGGTGTCCGATGATGCTATCCGCTTTGAGACTATTTCCATTCAGTTTGAGAGATGGAGCTTATCGCTGGCTTTACCTCATTGTCTCCGGGATCTATTAAAACATGGAAGGACATGGTTGAGAAAGTTCCTTGAAGATATTTTCCGCCAAGCAAAGCGGCGAAGTTGAGGCAAGAAATTTCAGCCTTTTAAACAAGGGGAGTCCGAAACATTGTTTGAAGCTTATGAGAGATTCAAGGATCTCCTTAGAAGGTGCCCCCACCATGGTTTTGCTTCATGGATGCGAGTACAAATCATTTACAATGGGCTAAATTATGCTACTCGCCAACTCATTGATGCCACGGCTGGTGGGTTCCCTTTAGCAACAAGTATCCCCGATGAGGCCGAGCAATTACTTGAGTCAATGGCAAGCAATGAATCACATTGGGCCTCAAGAGGATCTACACAAAAGACTGCTGGGCTTTATGAAGTAAGTAGTGATAATGCCTTAGCCGCAAAGGTTGACGTGTTGACTCGAAAGCTTGATCTTCTTATGGGCGTAGTTCAAGGTCAGAATCAGTGATGAATTGTAGTACTTGCGGTGGTGGGCACGGTGCAGCCCAATGTCCGATTGCTAGCTCGTCTGTTGCATCCGTTGAGAATGTGGACTACATTGGGGGGCAACGCAATCAAGGGAACCCATATAGTTCAACTTACAATCCAGGTTGGAAGAGCCACCCAAATTTTTCATGGAACCAAGGCCAACAACAACAAAGAGGTGCACCACCTCAAGGATCTCAATTTCAACAACCGGCCATTGAGAAGAAGTTTTCCATTGAAGAGATCCTTGCCAAGTTCATGCTCAGTACCAATGACAGGTTCAATAATCTAACTAGTAGCATGGATGCACAATTTGGCAAGGTGAATGCTCAACTCACTCAGCACGCCGAACAGTTTAGTGAGATAGGTTCTATTTTGAGAAACCTCCAAGCTTCGGTGAAGTCACTTGAGTATCGAGTAGGGGAACTCACGAAGGCAAATTCTGAACGTCCCCTAGGGTGTCTTCCGAGTAACACGGAAGAAAATCCAAGGGAGCACTTGAAGGCCATTGCTCTTAGAAGTGGGAAGCAAGTGGAGACAAGGGTCGAAGTTGACCCAAGTGTCAAGAAAAGTGGGGTAGCCTCCGGGGAAGACCCCAAGCTAGTTGAAGAAAACAGTGAAGACAAAAATCTGGGCATAAATGACAAGTTCCAACAACAAGGACCAACAAAAATCATCCGAGTATAAGCCTCCAATCCCTTTATCCAACCAGATTGAAGCATGAGAAGGAGGATGTTCACTTCAGAAAAATTCATGAGCATCTTCAAACAACTCCATTTGAACATCCCGATAGTTGAAGCGTTGACCCAAATGCCAAAATATGCCAAGTTTTTTTAAAAAGAGCTCCTCACGAACAAGAGAAAGTTGGAGGAAGAGGGCACAGCTTGCACTTACGGGAATTGCTCGGCCATTCTCGAAAAAGAAGCTCCCACAAAAGTTGAAAGATCCGGGAAGCTTCATTATCCCGTGCTTGCTTTGAAGGTGGAATCCAAGAAAATGCTCTAGCGGACTCGGGGCTAGCATAAACGCCATGCCCTACACCATGTATTTGAAACTTGGCTTGATGAATTAAGGCCCACGAGGATGACTTTACAGCTAGGTGATCGATCAACAAGAAAAACCTCGTGGGATTGTCGAAGATGTGATTGTGCGAGTGGATAAATTTGTTTTTTTCCGTGGACTTTGTCATCATGGACATAGATGAAGATGTGGAGATACCACTAATTCTTGGCCGACCATTCCTCAAAGACCCTCGGGTGCCTTAATTGACTTGAAAGGAGGGAAGTTGACGTTAAGAGTCGGAGAAGAGGAAGTGGTGTACACTTTGCCACCTGCCATGAAACATTCTTTAGATCATGATGACACACTTTATTTCGTTGATGAAACTGATAGATTGATTTCGATTGTGTGCGTGAAGTGCTCTCTTTAAACCTTTTGGATGAATATTTGGGGGAGTTGGAGAACTAAGAAGAAGAAGAACCTCATCATCATCCTCCAATTCACAATTTGAAGCCACCAAAAAGTGAGGGTATCCCTGTACTAATGCTAAAGAAAAAGACAAAAAAGAATCATTTATGAAGAGAATGTGGAGGGAGATCCATGGGAGAAAAAAGAAAGGTAACAAGCTTTCATCCTCCCACATCTCATGGAGGAAAGGTAAATTTTTTTCACCCCTCTCCACTCATAAACAATTCGAGGTATTTTTCAATGTTGTCATTCAATCTACCGGAAGAAACAACACTACAAGGGAAACCGGGGTGGCTTCAAATTGTTTGAACCCCCCATGAGGTAAGTGAACAAGGTACGCCAGTGCTCGTGGACGTTAAACAAGCGCTTTCTGGGAGGCAAACCCAAGCATTCGGGGCATTTGTTTGCATTTTTCCGTATTTTTTTAGTTCTTAGTTCATTTCAATTTTCGTATTTCTTAGACTTGTTTGTTTTTTTGAATAAGTTCATGCTCATACACTTGGCACATTTCTCTCATCATTTTTTTATTGTGGTATATTTGTGAAACCTCTTGAGACACACATGTGTAGGTGTTAATTCATGTGCTAGATCGTCGCTTTTATTCATTTTTAGTCGCTTTTTTGGAGAAGTCGCTGCTTTCTTTTTTTCATTTTTTTACATCATTTGAGGCAGGTTTTCATGGATTTGATTGGCATTTAAAGGTTTACGGCCATATCGGGTCAGTATGGAGGCCGTCTCGAGCCGACCACGCAGCCGATCCCGGATGGCTCGTGCTCACTCAGACGGGTTCCCCCATACGGCCCCTCGCATGGGGGCCGTCCGAGTCGGGCTCGGATGTATCGGGCCGAGGGAGCTCCTCACTCAGACGGCCCCCATACGGCCCAGTATGGGGGCCGTATGGTGGCGGGACTCCCCCCCTTAAAGGCCTCTCATTCTCTCTCTCTCTTCCACCTCTCATTTCTCTTCAACTCCACCGAAATTTTTTCTCCTTTTCTCTCTCGATTCTTGGCCGAATCTCTTCATTTTTTTCTTCCAAAAAAACTTCTTCCAATCCATTGAGACTTCGATCTAGTGATCTTACCCGAGTTTAAAGCTTGTTTTTCTCAAGGTTTCGCTCGGTATGCTTTTTTTCAATGCCCTAGTTTTTATTCTTTTCCATTTTTTTGGGCATTCTTGAGACTTTTGCATGGAATTTCTTTAGCAATTTGCTTGGTTTGGTTGATGTGAATGTTGTGAATGAATTTTCATTCAAATTTATGTACAAATTTTTTTCGATTCCATGATTATAGGGGAGACTCTTGTCAGGTGAATAGTGACCATACGGCCCCCATACGGCCGTATGGTCCCAAAAACCAATTTTTTTCATTAGTCTCCCCTATCTCTACCATGTTATTTTTGAGTTATCTTGTCTCCCTTTGAGCTTGATCAAAGTTTTTTTCTTCATTGTAGGGATGCTCTAACACTAAAAAGACTCGCCTCCAAGCGCCCAAGAACTACCGAGCCATCCCTCACACCCGATGAACCCGCCTTCAAATTGTCCCACCATCGAGAGAGATATGATAGATTGAAGACAAAACCATTCGGGACTTTGTGCTATCTTGATTGGGAACTTGTGGACAACCTTGGATTTGCAAGTCAAGTACGGGATTGGCTCTCACACAATTGTTGGGATAAACTCTTTGCCATTAACGAGCCAACCTTCCGCCAATTAACCTTGGAGGTCTTGAGTACATTTGAGGCGCGACAAGATGGACAATCCGTATGGAATAAGAAACTTGTCACCATCCGCTTTTCAAGCTTTTTTTGGAAGGAAGCGCACTATGCATCATTTGGACTTTGCCAAGTACTTGGGGATTATATGATGATGATTTTATCAAATCCATGCCCGGAAAACGTCTTAAGCTTGATTTCCCGAGTGAGGTGGGTAGGAGCAACTATTGGGCAACTTTGGCGGGTGAAGATACGACTCGAAAAGGCTCTCACGCATGATCGACCCGGCACATAGATTCATTCATGCCTTGATTGCCCGTTCTCTTTGGGGCCGGACCGATAGCAAGGGGGTGGTCACCCAATCCGATCTCTTTACGATGTATGGCATCTTTGAGAGGCACCCCTACTCACCTTGGCTACATTGTCGCCGATGCATTCCTTCACCGTGGCTCGTGATACTCGATTGGGAGCTATCTTTATTGGGCCCCTATGTGACCGGATTGATCCGTGGCATGGGTCCTGCTTTGAGCAGCACGCGAGGTATGACTGCTGTAGGAGGTACGGCACCCCTCGGAAGGCACACATACGGGCGATTGGCTTGGTGGTTGCCGAGCGATGAGGGGCAGCCCCCACAAAGACCAAGCCACTCGGGTGAGTCCAACAAGAACCGGCATGAGCACACAGAGTCGAGCCCCGAGGCCGCACTGCTCCTACCCCCCGGGACTACTCATTACCCGGCTCGACATGAGACCGAGGGGGATTGAGGGAGAGATCTCGTGGCGCAAGGCCAGAGCAACATGAGATCCGTGACTGCTCACCGTGTCCTTGAGGGACAGTCACTGACTGAGGCGGATTTTTCACCGCTTTCATTACCTCATACTATGGTTCTCGCCTCAGATACTCCTTCGCCACCATGCCACCACCACCAAAGACCGGATTGTGATGAGTAGCTGCTCGCTTGAGCATGGATACTTTTTTTATCTACTTTACTTTATTTTTGTTGTGTATTATGTTTGTGTTTTTGTTGAGTTGGCATGGATCTTTTTCCTCCCAACTCTTGGTGTTGAACTTTATTTTTGTTTTTCATCTATGTATTTTTGTTGACTTTTTCCCTAGTCTCTCCCTTTGTGTTTGTATGTGTGAATTTTCGTGGAATGATGATGTCCCCTTTTGACTTGCAGGCATTGAGGGAATTTGGTGAGCTTTCCTAGTTTTTTTAATGGAGGTCGACGAGACATGTGTTGCTCACCACACCTTTTTGTCGAGTCATACCTCACTGACGTAACACAAGATAAACCGGGAAGTTTTTGTTTTTTTCACCCTCCTCAATTATTTTCATTGCTCCATCTTGCATGTTTTTTTCATGATTAGTGTACATTGAGGGCAATGTACAAACACTAAGTGTGGGGATGGGTGCATTTCATGTTTTAGGAACATTGTTTACATGCTAGTGTTACCAATGATGGCTTTATTCATTCTTGTAAGATTCTTTTTAGCTTGGACTAATGATGGATGTGAGTTACTTGTTTTTTTATGCTTTATTGAATCCTCGCTTTCACCCCATAGTATTGTCTTGTGCACTCGAATTTTTTGTCGATGCCCCGGAATAGCCAATGTGACTACTCTAACTCTCTTGTATGCTTAACACACTACTTTGAGTACTTGGCCTTAGAACACTAAGTTCTATCCGTCAATGTTTTTCTTAAGAACTTCTAAGTCTTGTTGAGCTAATCCGAGTTTTGTGGCATGTAGTGTACTCAAGATGTGATCTAGGGTGAGAGTGAAAGTGAGAAAAGAAGAATGAGTCTATGTCAAGATTCCTCTGCTAATGAAGCATGAATGCGCCTATGTAGACCTGAATCGAGTAGTTGGGTGGCTCTTGTGCCTAACCAAAGATGTGCATCCTCTAGAAAGATTTTTAAAATGATTTTGATGCAGCTCACGTTAGTCGGACTCGATGTTGAATATTGAGTTGAAAATAAAAAACCCCTAGTGATCTTTTTGAGTACCTACCAAAGGTTTTTGAAAAGAAAAAAGGATTTAGTTTCAAGCTATAGAATTAGAAGGATCTTACTTGGCCATTGAAGTAGCACTTAGTAGTTTAAGACTTAGTATTCTTTGTATGTGGAGTGATTAGCATCTAGAGTCAGGCTCGATTGAAGTCCTTGAGCTAGACCAGATCAGGCAAATGAGATAAAGGATTCACTTACACGCACATACATATTAGGGGTGAGACAGATATTTTTTTATTATGCTTAATGACTATAACTCAACATCTATGTTTCATTGTCCTTTGCTTTTTGGAATCTTATATTTGCTTGAGCTGTAGGTATTGCATTTTAGCCACTTCTCGCCTCTTTGTTTTTTTCATGAGTTGTTTGTTTGGGACAAGCAACGCCTAAGTGTGGGGATGTTTGATAAGTGTCTAAATGTAGGTGTTTTCATATATGTATCGTATGCACTTTGCATGTATTTTTGTGAGGTTTGATGCCCGCTTTCACGCTTAATCGCTCTATTATTTGCTTTGTAGGGCATATGGAAGCCATGGAGAACAAGAAGATATCATTTTTGGCAATAAGAGAAGAAAAACAGAATTTTTATACTACCCCCATACTACCCAAGATGGGGTCGATGCATCAGAAAGTAGCGGATTGAGTTGGTGTTCTGTCCCGGATTTACTACTACTCAAGATATCGGGCCGTATGGAGGCCGATGCACCCCTGTCCCTGGAACGCGAATCTAGGGTTTCGTAGTGCTATACTGACTTCCCATACGACCCCTATACGGCCCGTATGCCTCGGGGGTATATATACTCACTTTTAGGGCTGATTAAAGAACTTTTTGTTGGCCGACTTTTTGGGAGATCATTTGGGGAGATTTTGGGCTGACCTTTGGGAGGAGAAGAAGGGCAAGAAAGCTAGAAGATCATTCAAGCCCAAGGTCCAAGGCTCTCAAGGCAAGAAGGCAACATCATTCAAAGGGGAGATCGATCACGACTTGAAGGAAGGAGAACTGCTGCTAGAGGAAGCGCTCATTCGGCATTCCTTTAGCTGGGGAAGCGTCATTCGGCATATTCTCGCCTCATCCTTCACTATTTTCATCTAGGGAGTGTCATACTATGTCTTTTGTTTCATGTTTTGCTTGATTGTATGCTTTTGTTATGAGATGATGACACTAGACCCCCTCAAGGCCACCGGGTGTTGGTAAACCTTGGGGGTTTTATCATGTATTTTTGGATGATTACTTGTTAATTCTATGCTTGGGTATGTTTTGAGATCTAATCCATTGTTTTTCATGCTAAGTGTTACACCAAGGAGAAATCCGTAGCTCTTTTTATGAATGATGCATGTAGATGTGACTTGCTCGCATGTATTAGGTCATGAATGGATTAGAAGGGGATACTTGTATCATCACGCCGAGAAATCGGGTGTTTGTAGCCCTCCATGTAGGTTTAATCCAAGAAGAGTAGGTTTATTCCTAAGCGAGATTTCTTGTACTTAATGCAATCGTAGGGAATGTAGATTTGGAAGAAATTCCTCATCTCATGTTCGTATGGGATTAGGGTTCAATCACGAGAAATTGGGGTTGTTCTAATCTTGGAATCTCATGGTCCAATTTTACCCCTTGCATCTTTTAAATCATCATCCATGTTGCATGATAACCCCTCAAGGGGATCCACATCCATAGGCCTTTTGCACTTCATTGATTCTCTTGCTTGCTTATTGCTTGTTCTCTAATTTGCTAGCAAATCTTGTGTTTAGTTTTTATTTGTATTTAGTAGAGTAAAATCCATCACTTA
>NW_024088412.1:0-7853 GCF_009730915.1 Dioscorea cayenensis subsp. rotundata
TGTGAAAAATTGCCAAAAACCTTTTTAAGTTTGTAAAATTGCCAAAAAAACACCCGTTAGTTTTGCAATCTCCAAAAATCCCCCTCCTTTTAAACTCTATGTTTTTCAAACCCCCAAACCACATGTAGGATGTGAGCGGAGTGAGTTTCAAATTTTTGGACGAAAATGCCCTTGCATGGGGAGTGCGTGGGCTGCGACCATCTCGGCGTTGAGAGGAAGTGGGCGGTTTTCCGTAGGGTAATCCCTAGAGGCAATTTATTGGAGCCTTTACTTGCTTTTTCTCAACTCACGTCTTGACTTTTCCATTTCGAGTCATCTCCGAAGTTGTCTCTACCGGGCGAAGCCTCGTAATTAGCATTTCATCGACTTTTTTCCTTTCCACGGTATCTCGAAGGAAAAATTCCCTCGCAACTAGTTGGCATTTCATCGGGTTTGCAATCTAAGGTATTGAGTATGGTTTTATGTTAGCTGATACATTACAAAGAAAGATTTTTCGGTTTTGTTTTGTGCTCCTGTTTTTGTTGGAAGATATTGAAGTCTGCAGGGGGATTTCTCGGCTGGGGTTTTGTTAGTCTGCAGGGAGATTTCTCGGCTGGGGTTTTGTTTTGTTTTGCATTTTCGTATGTATACACTATCGAAATAGTTTTTTCGATTGTTATGATTTGTGTAATATTTATAATGTACATTTCCCCTTTCGTTTGATATGGTTGCAGTTTTACAAAGGAGGTTGACGTTTAAGAAATGAGATGTTACAGTTTAAAATTTGTTGTCTCTGTTTAAGTATTCTCGTCTCTGTTTAAAAAAATGGGTCTCGTTTAACATTTTTATATCACTCGTTTAATAAGCTGAGAGTTCTACGTTTAAAACCTTATATTTCCGCTTAAACTTTTTGTCAATCTGCATGTTGAATATGTTGTTATTGTCACGGGAGCTTGTGATTATGGCGGTCAACCTAGTTAATGAGGGCGATGCTATTTGACACTGGTTGTGGAGACCTTAGTGAATGAAAGATAACATGACCCCTCGACATCTGGGAGATTATTCGAAGGACACCGTTTGCGTGTCATTTCAGCTGGAAGCTATATACCAAGAGAGGGCCCTTCTTTATTCTCTTTTTGCAAAGGTACGATGGTCGCACCAATAAATTCGAGGATCGGGAAAGCCCTCTTGAGTTTCGAGACCTCAAGATGTGGCCCTCGTTCTTGAGTCGCGTTGCGATGGCGGCGAGTGGTCTTTCGGAAGAAGAAAAACCGGTCAGCGTTCGAAAGGGCGGTATCTATCAAAGACCTCACGAGACGCAGAGACTCCATCAAGAGCACTCTGGTGCAACTTGTTCGACGAGAGGGAGAAGAAGATAATTTTGTCAAACTCGATGGTGTATCTCATGGGGACTGGGTCCCTCTTCCCAAATACATCATGCTCGGTTCGAGCGGATCGTTGATTACGTCGATGATCTACCAGCCATGGGAGGGCGATACGCGTGGGCGCGATGACGCATGAAGTGGCTTATGGAGGATATTCCACAAGCGGCCGCCCGGGAGTGCAAGATAGATCTGCCGGGAAGAAGACCAACACGAGGTACGTTAAGGGTTGCTTGGTCGCGCTTAACGTCCGGTTTCTGATGTGACCGGAGCAGGGGAAGAAAAGTCCATTTCGGCAAGATCCCAAGGATCGTTTGTGCTACGGTGAAAGTACTTTACCCGGAGCAAGCGCGTGAGAAAAGCGAGCTTGTCGTCACTTGATGGAAAAAGAGGTAATAAATCATGGACAATGTTTAACATAAGTCTTTAATGTTTAAACATTTTATTTAGCGTTTAACTTTAGTATTTACCGTTTAAAACTTATTCATACTAGTTTAAATATTTTGTTCTCCGTTTAATTATATTCTATAATGTTTAAATATATAAACACTCTGTTTAAATATAGTTTTTTTATAGTTTAAAATGAATGATTTCACTGAAATTGTTTGGTTTACATATGTTAGTTTCCCGGAAATGGTTCCGAAAAATCTTTGAAGAAGAAATATTTGTTGGGCCAACCGAGCGGATGGATGCCATTGCTCGGAACCACTTGCTCAAGGCGGGATGAGAGGCGACCTCTATCGTGCTTGTGACGGGCGCCCGTTCTCCTACTTCCGACCCACCACGCGCAAGCATTCCTCGGCCTTGAGAAGCCCTCCCCTACCACCGGGATTGCAACAACCCCCTACTACGACACAGCGATGCCCCCGATTGTGGCGGCCTCCCCGACCATGGCAGCCCCTCCAACCGTCGCGGCCTCACCGGTGACATTAGGCGAAGATGTCACCGCAACTCTTATCGCGAGCATGCCGAGATATTGATGACCGAGTTTCTCGGCTTGTCGCAGCGTGTTGAGGCGATGGAAGGGACGTTCACTAACCCAGGCTGCGCCATCCCTCGAAAGAACTGAAGCACCCGGGATGAGCGAGGCGTCGGATTTGACGGCGACGACATCATCGGGAAGGTCATTCCAAAGGCGGCCACATTCGAAGAGACTTGCGAAAAAGGAGAACAATCTCGCCTCTGTCTCCACCGGGCGGTGACGATGAAACAATAGCAACACCATTGGCGGTGATCGTCTTTGTTGAGAAGGACATCGTAGATGATGTGGCCGTTGCCGCTATTGAGAAGGTCGTTGACTCTCTTCTCGATGAAATCCTCGACCCGGTGGAACCGGCTGCCGAGATTGCTGCATCAAAGATGGGCACAATCCCTGAAGATCAAGAACAAGTTAAGGGTGTGTCTCCCAATGATCGCCGTTGTCATGGCCAGCGGTTGAGAAGATAGTCGAATCCGTTCGCGTGGTCGTGGCGTGGCCGACGATGACAGCGACCCAAGCGGACACAATCCCACCACAACAAGAACCATGTAAGGATGTGTCTGCGGTTGATCGTTTGTCACCGTCGTCATCACGCATCGAGCCGGACACAATCCCACAACAATAACAACCATGTAAGGATGTTCTGCAGGGTTGATGCTGTCGCCATCGTCCCCGCATCGAAGGAAGATGTTGCTGAAGACCCCGACCGAGCAACGAGAGAGATGATCAAGGCCAATCAAAAATTGGACATGACGGCTCGGAAAACTTTTATTCCGAAGAAGAAGAAATGGGTTGGCTCGAGTCGTCTTTAACAAATCGAGCGAGGAGTTGATGAGGATCTTCCTCAGCTGCTCTATGGACGGGGTAAGTGTAAAGTTTTTTATGATATTGTTTAAAGGTTTTATTATAGTGTTTAACTATTACCTAATAGTGTTTAATACCTTTATGTTATCATTTAATTTGTCTATAACGTTTAATTATATATAATATCATGTAACAATTGATAATATCATTTAAATATTTATAATATGGTCTTATTATATCGTTATCGCTTTAACCTCAACGACTCGGTGTGGAAGAATGCGATTGTCGACTCACACGCGACAAATTATACTATCTGCTTGAGAGGAAAGAGATGGTCATCGATGATGTGATGGGACGCTTTTCGTATGCATAATACAAAAGTCATGAGCAAAGAGCCATATCCTTACAAGAAGCGCTCCATCACCGGACCGCTTCTACTGTTTATGTCAAAGCAGGACGACGCACATGACACAATTATGGCTATGATCGGGGATGCTGTGCGCAAACTGCATGAAGTTCAAATTGTCATCCTCCCGATAATCATGAATGGCCACTTCCATGTCGTCATCCTGGACAATGATAAACAAGAATACAGGCATTATTCTTCATGTCCGGGGTACGATAAGGACGCGTTGGACATGATAAGTTCTTTAATCATGTTCGATTAATATTTGTGTGGTATTTAAATCGGTATTCTAATCTCGACTTGCATATCTCGACAGCGGAATCTATTCGACATTTGTGTTGATATGGAGTTCGGCGAGTCGGCGACGGTAAAGTACCCACTCGTGCACGACATAGAAACCCCACGCCAAAAATAAGAAAGCGTCGATTGCGCCGTCTACGTCATGCGGTTTATCGAGCAATTACTTTGGGGGTGAGAAGTTACGGCTACCGCAGACAGACGTTCCTTACCTCAGATTAAGGTATGTTACCCGCATACTTAAGGAGGGGAGGGCAGCCGGCGTCCATGACAAAGGGGGGTCGTCACAAGTGGGTTAAATTTTGTTTTTGAAGAACATGTCCTGTATATCTGAATGTCAATTTTGTTTTCGGATGTAAATCTGGACAAATTCAATTCATTGTTTCCGTGTTCGAAGAGCATGACTTGTATATCTTAATGTAAATTTTGTTTGTTTTGAATTGTAAAGCAGGTTAAATTCCATTCAGTTTCATTTCATTGTTTAATTTACGTTCTAATTGTGTACATTTCACTTTCATTGTTTAAATATACTATATATCGTTTAAACATCAGTTGAAATATTTCAAATTACAGTGTATCCGTTTAAAATAATAATGTCTCTGTTTAAATATAGAAAGTTGCCCATCAATACACAATGTTTCCCTGTCATCGTCGGCTTATTAACAATGCCTAGTCGGCGACAGTTTCATTGCAAGATCGTCGATTGTGACCGGATCCATGGCAGCGGCTGCAATGTAACTCGCGGACATCAAACGCTTGCGACTCGATCCTCTTTCGTCTAGGCCGCCCAGGCTGCCTTCTCTTCACAGCGGTCGCAAACGAAGCTCACGATTTCCGTCGAGGCACTCGCCATCGTCGGGTATGGGGAATATAGCTTCCTTGTACGCCCAGGTTTGTAATTATCGACGGTGAAATACCCGCTAATAAATCGATGTACGTTGGTGTCTGTCTGCATTATTGCTGCGCAAGCGTGTTTGCAAGGGATACCATAAACTTGCCACCCTTTGACACTGAACAAGTTCGATGGCTAGATCCACAGAGTTGCTGCACTGGTCGATCAGTTCGTAACGATCATCGACACAACGACCAACACGAAGATTTCGGTTGTCCTCAACAATGATCTCTACCTTGGAATGTATGTCTGGGCATAAGTAGGTCTCCCATTTGTTCGCTTGCTCACGCCGGTTACATAACATGCGCATCAACTTGAACCTGGCAAATAAGGTTAAACAAAGACAGCGATGGTTAAATAATTTGTAAACATGTTTAAACATTATTGTAAATATTTAAACGAAAGGATTAATATTTAAAGTCAGACAAGTGTAATTAAACAAAGATTGGGAATGTTTAAAGGGTAACACTAAATGTTAAGTGTAAACCAACATTCGCAGACCTTATGGAGTCGACCATTTTCGTCACCGGTAAATGACGAGCTTCCTTGATCCAAGCATTGAACGACTCCGCGACGTTTGAATACATCTCACCCCAACGATCACCTCCGAACAGATAATTCGACCAATGTGCCATATCCGATTTATTAATCAACCAGTGATGAGTTTCGGGTGATGTGGCCTGCAGTTCATTCACGGTATCATCGAAATCATTTGGGCAAACCGTTTTATATCCATCTGGTGTGATGAACTTAACCCTGACAAGAGAAACTTCGAGACCCCATCGCTCACATATCTCAGCTAACACCAACTCCCAAGAAGTCTGAGCCGTGAACATTAGCACTCTTCCCTCCCCGTTGAATCTAGCAATACCACAAAAACTCTCCATAATATATCGACCGAAAACCAAATCGTACAATTCAAATGAAATGAAGAACAAAAATAAGCCGAAGAAGAAGAAGAAGAAGAAGAAGAAGAAGAAGAAGAAGAAGAAGAAGAAGAAGAAGAAGAAGATGTAAACAACAAACAACAGTCAAATAGGCAAACAAGAAAAGTGCATATATATATCACTGTCGCGATGAAGACCAAAAAGTGCATAGAGGTTAGAGTAGACGTGATGTGATTGGGCGGTATTTTTCCCTCCATCGGAAGGGCAAAAAAGGAAAAATATATGCCACTGTCGCGATGAAGACGATTATCATCGCTCGACATGAGTATCTGCTTTAACCGTCAAGTTTTTTTATGTTTAAACAGATACACATAGTGTTTAACATAACGATCTACGGGTTTTAAATAAAAGTCTATATCATGTAAATAATACATAAAACGTTTAAATATAGTGACTTAACTGTTTAAAATATTTGTTATTGTTTAAATTGAATGCTTTCACTGACATCAGCGTTGAAGATGGGTACCTCCTGGGTCATCTGATTAAACATCTTTATGTTTTTTTCTTAAACACCGTTATCATTGTTTAAAAGAGTATGATCGTATTGTTTAACTTTTTCTATTGTTTACAATGACGTTCTTTTGTTTCCCACATTGTTTTTACTAGGTCTCTGTTTAAATTTCAGAAGTTCACATTCAAATAAAACATTCGTTTACAACATTTACAAAACATTTACAAAACATTTACAACATTTACAAGGACTTTGGACACTCACGACTCGACCCTCGTATAACGAAACAAGTGTCTGTACATTCGAATGTTCACAGCGGTTGCATAACATGCGCATCAACTTGAACACGACAACATCGACATTAAAAAAAGGTTAAACAAACACATTCATGAAAATGACTATTAATCAATGTGTCGTGGTCGGGACTTAAGCGAAGATACTCGGTAGTTAAACACGAGAGCGACATAGTTGTACATCGACGTAATGTTCTTAAAGCGGTAACAAAAAAAGTCTCAAGTGATAAATATCAACCCGTCTTAAAGGATGTTTCCCGACCTCCCTCCTCTAGAGATCCTCGCAATCACGCAATACGTGAAAACTTTCTTTTCTTACCCAAGTCGAAAAGCTCGCATAATTGCTTCCCGTCATCCATCACTGGAGAATCCTCTGCGATTCGTGCGATTATGCGAGCATTTCGCTTTAGGGCAAGAAAAAGATAATTTAACTTGTTGCGTGATTACGGTGATGATTCTCAAGATAAGGAAGGAGGTTCACGAAACATCCTTTCGAGACAAGTGGTTGTCCAGTGGGAAGAAGGAGGAAGAGGAGGAGGATGATGAGGATGACGAGGAGTGGTTGTCCGTGGGAAGGGTTCTTCCTCGAGTTGTTATGGTGTGAAGTCCACAAGCGGTGACTCTTCATATCCGAGAAAAAGGTAAACGCACAGTGGACCCACATTGACTGATGACAACGAACGGGTGTTCGAATATTTATGTTACCGTGCATAAGAATAATTCTTATGCACGGGATACCATAACTTTGCCACGTGGCAACTGCCAACAATTCAGATCAAACGAAAAAGATCACCGTTTTACGCAGAGACTTTGAGAATTTACACGTTAATATGATTAGTTATACATATAAAGATAATGTTAAACGGAGATAACAATTATTAAACGGATATGACAATTATTAAACATATTAGTAATATATTTAAAGCGGATAATAGCACATATTTAAACATTATTTAAAAATATACAAATAGATAACAATAAGCGAGAATAACTTTACAACGAAATGAACTCGTTTTTCAAACGGAGACGATGAGTGGCACATGCTCCGCCTCGACAATAAAATCGACTTCTGACTCATTTTTAAGATGAAGTGCACTTGACCAATCCGATGGAAATCAACTTCATTTTTCGTTGGAGAAACCGAGTTTATATTTCGGGATATTATAACCTTCACCTGCAGACTACCAGAAATGAGTGCCATAATAAACACTGCGGAATGGTCAAAGCTGATAGCAACGAAGAGATTCTCACCAGTATTCATGAAACCCTAAGCCGAAGTCAAGCAAATCGAAATGAGGAGAAATGGGGATATGACAGATGTAATCCTGGCCTACAGGCGTTGTCAAAGCAAACAAACCGCGAAAAGGTTGAGCAGTGATGTGATTTGACTATCGTCCTCACCATTTCAGGTAAAAAATCAGCG
>NW_024088413.1:0-46655 GCF_009730915.1 Dioscorea cayenensis subsp. rotundata
TTATTTTTTATTTTCTATCAAATACTTAATCCTATGTATTATTTTTGAAATGTTTCATAGTTTTCAATCAAAATAATAATTGTATGTTTTACTTTTGGAATGTCTCCCATTTTTAAATACAAAAACTAATCCTATTTTTCTTTTCACAATGTTTATTTTTCCTTTAGGAATGTCTCCTATTTTTAATCAAAACACCTATCTTATTTTTTTTTTTCTAAATGTTTTCTATATTGTGTTTTGAATCAAAATGGTAATTATATTTATTCTTTTCAAAATGCCTCTTATTTTATAATCAAACCCTCATCCTATGTTTTCATTTCAGTCTAATATTTTACGGTTTTAAATCAAAACCCTAATCCTATGTTTTCTTTTAAGAATGTCTTCAATTTTTCAATTTTGAATCGAAACCATAATTCTGTGTTTTTTTGTTAGAATCTCTCCTATTTTTTAATCAAACCCCTGATTCTATGTTTTTCCTTTTCGGAATGTCTCTTATTTTTTGTTTTTGAATCAAAACCATAATGATATGTTTTCCTTTCGTAATTTTTCCTATTTTACAATCAAAAGCCTAATCTTATATTTTCCTTTTTGAATGTATCCTATTTTTTTAATCAAACCCCTATTCCTATGTTGTTTCTTTTTTGGAATTATCAAGAACCCAATCCCCATGCTTTTCGAATTTTCTTAGTTTTCAATGAAAACACTAATTAATGTTTTCTTCGGAATGTCTCCTATTTTTTAACCAAAAGCCTAATCCCATAAGCCTTTTGAATGTCTCCATTATTCTCGGTGAATGAAAAATTAACCTGTTATCTTTTGAATGTTCTATTTTTTTTTTTTTGAATCAAAAACCTAATAATTTGTTTACTTTTGGGCCCGTCAGTTTTTGAATCAAAAACCTAATCATTTCTTTCGGAAGGTTCACTATTTTTGGTTTTTAATAAAAACCCTAATTTCATGTTTTTCTTTATGTCTCCTATTTTTAATCAAAACTCTACTCCTATGTTTTCTTTTTGAATGCTCACAATTTTAATCGTAACACTAATTCTATTTTTTTAGAATGTTCTTATTTATTTGGGTTTAATTAAAAATCATAATCACGTGTTTCTTTTCACAATGTCTAGTATTTTTCAATCAAAACCATAATCTTATATTTTCTTTTTGGAATATGTCGTTATTTTTAATTTTGAATCAAAACACTAATCCGATGTTTGCTTTTGAATGTCATCTATTTATCGTTCTCAAGCAAAAACCTAGTCCTATGGTTTTAGAATGTCTCTTATTTTTTCTAGTTTTAATCAAACCCTAAACACATGTTCCTTTTTTGAAGATCTCGTAATTTTTAATCAAAAAACTCTAATCCTATGTTTTCCTTTCTAAATGTTTCTTTTTTTCAAGAAACTGTAATTCAAGCGATTCATTTTTGAAATGTCTCTTATTTTTCTATTTTTAATCAAAACCCCAATCCTATATTTTTCAGACGTAACGCCTTGTAGTTTGTAATCAAGTAACCAAAATAGTAATCCAATATTTCGCTTGCAATGTTCCAATTTTTATTCATAGCTTTAATACTATGCTTTTGGAAATATCTCCTATTTTTTGAATCAAAAACCTATTATTATGTTTTCTTTTTCATCGTTCTATTATTTTTTATTTTTCAATCAAACCATTCAATCATATTTTTCTTTCAAAATGCTCCACTATTTTTAACTCAAAACCCCAATCTTATGTGTGTTCTTTTACCGTTCGCCTTTTCAATCAAAAAGCTTGATCTATGCGTTTTTTTTTCTCTAATGCTGTCCCTTGTTTTTTAATTTCTATCAAAAACCTAATCCTATATTTTCTTCGTATCGTCTCCTAGTGTTCAATCAAAAGACACAATTCTATGTTTTTGAATGTCTCCTATTTTTAGCAAAAAATAATCCTATGTTTTCTTTTCGCATTGTTTATATTTTCTTTTAGGAATGTCTCCTATTTTTAAATCAAAACCATAATCGTATGTTCTCTTTTCTAAATGTCTCCTGTATTTTCATTTTGAATCAAAACCGTAATTCTATATTTTCTTTCGTAACGTTCTTATTTTTAGTCAAAAACTCTATTCGTATGTTTTCTATTCCAAGTGTCTCTATTTTCTTTTTATTTTGAATCAAACTTAATCGTATTTTATCTTATCATAATGTTCCGCTATTGGAACCAAAACCCAATCCAATGTTTTCATTTACATTTTCTCCTATTTCTTATTTTGAATCAACAAAACTCTTATCATTTTTTTTCCTTTTCGAGTCTACTATTTTATAATCAAAACCCTAATCTTATGTTTTCTTTTTCAAATCTCTGTTATTTTTCAATCAAAAGCCTAGAGCTATGTTTCTTTTTTCGGATGTTCCTATTTTTGCTTTGTGTCAAAAACCTAATCCCACGCTTTTGCGACGTCCTCTAGTTTTAAATCAAACATTCTATTCTATGTTTTTGTTTTGAATGTCTCCTATTTTATGATTTTGAATGGAAACCATCCATGTTTTTTTCGGAATATATCCTATTTATGAATCAAAACACTAATCGGATGTTTTCTTTTCAAAATGTATCCTATTTTTTTATCAAAGCCCAAATCCTATTTCCTTTGAATACCTATTTTTCGGGATTTCAAATGAAAACCCTAATTATACGGTGTTTTCTTGGGGAATTCCGGACTTTGTATTAAAAACCTCAATCCTATGATTTCTTCGGAATGTCTCCCATTATGAATCAAAACCCCAAATATATGCCTTCGTAGACACTGTCCCAGTCATTTTTCAATCACTACAGCTTAATCCCAATCTTTTTCGTTTCTGGAATGTTCCTATTTTGGATTTTGAATCAAAACCATAATCCATGTTTCTTTTTCGCAATACCTCCTATTTGAATCAAAAACTAAACCTATGTCGAAAGTGTTCCCTATTTTTAGTTTTAATCAAAACCCTATATGCTATGTATGAGAATGTCTTCTATCAGTCAAAAACCTTAATCCAATGTTTTAGAATGTCTCATATATTTCGGTTTTTCAAAATGTCTCATATTTCGAATGTGTCATATATTCCAATCAAAACCCCTAATCCTATGTTTTTCTAGAATGTCTCCTATTTTTGGTTTTGAATTAAAACCCTAATCCTATAGTTTTCCTTCTTATTATCTCCTATTTTTGACTCGAAAACACTAATCCCGTACATGTTTTCTTTTTCCCTACGCCTCCAATTTGTCAAATGAAAACCCTAATCCTATGTTTTCTTTGTGGAATGCCTCCCTATATATCGATTTTAAATCAAACCCTTAATACTATGATATACTTTTCAGAATATCTCTTATTTTCAGTTTTAATGAAAACCATATTGCTATGTTTTTCTCGACTCTCTCCTATTCAAAACACTAATCCTATGTTCCTTTTTGCAATGTCTCCTATTTTTTGGTTTTGAATGAAAACCCAAATCTTATATTTTTTAATCAAAACTCTAATCCTCTATTTTCTTAATAGACTATTTTCTATTTTTGAATCAAAGCCCAAATCCTATTTTTTCCCTTAGGAATGTCTCCTATCTTTTGGATTTAAAACAAAACCATAATCTAACATTTTTATAAGGAATGTTTCCTACTATTGAATCAACACCTTAATCGTATGTTTTCTTTTTGGAATATCTCATATTTTTAATCAAAGCCCTAATCATATGTTTTATTTTAGCGATGTCTCACATTTTACAACCAAAACCATAATCCCATGTGTTCGCTTTGGGAGTGTCCACATTTTTGGGTTTTCAACCAAAACCTTACTCCTATGTTTTCTTTTTTGAATGACTCCTATTTTGAAAATCAAAAACTCAACAGCTTATGTTTTCTTTCTAATGTCTCCTATTTTCGGGTTTTTAATCAAACTTAATGCTATGTTTTCTTATCGAATGTCTCCTGCTTTTTCAATCCAAACTCTAATATTATGTCTTTTCAGAATGTCTCATATTTTATGATTTTGAATCAAAACACTAATTCCATTTTTTCTTTTCTTAATGTCTCATATTTTTGAATCAAAACACTAATCCTATGTTTTCTTTTGATAATGTCTCCTATTTTTTAATCAAAACAATAATACTATATTTTTCTTTTCGGAATGTGCCCTATTTTTTGGTTTTGAATCAATTCAACAATAGTAGAATTTTCATAATGTCTCATATTTTTTAATGAAAACCTTAATCCTATCTTATCTTTTAGGATGTCTGCTATTTTGAATAAAAATTTAATCCTATATTTTTCAAATGTATCATGTTTTTCAGTTTTTAATCAAAACCCTAATCCTATGTTTTTCTTATCGGAAAGTCTACTATTTTTCAATCAAACCCCTAATTCTATGTTTTCTTCGCATCGTCTCATATTTTTGGTGTTTGAATCAAAGCCCTATTCCTACGTTTCTTTTAGAATGCTCTTTCTTTTTAATCAAAACCCTAATTCTATGTTTCTCTTTGAATGTCTTCTATTTTTTTGAATCAAAACCAAAAATCCTCTATGTTCTTCCAACAATGTACATATTTTTCGGTTTGGAATAAAAACCCTAACCCTATTTTATTTTCTTTCGCAATGTCTCCTATCTTTTAAGCAAAACCGAACACAAGCTCATGAGGTATTTCGGAATTTGGCCAAATTCGATCTACTTGGCCTCGGAAAATAGCAATTTTGCCATTTATAGTAATATTTGATTTTATTATTTCTTGGGGTAGAAATCTCTTATTTGTAGGTCATTTTTGGTATTAGCTTTTATTTGTTAAGTCCTTTATTTTCTTGCTAAAATTTGAAAACTTGCTATTTTAGATAAATTTTTGAATCTTCTCCTTTTTTTGGGTTTATTTTGTATCTTTCTTTGAGTCTACTTATTGTAAGACTTTGGGCTACGGTCGGATCAATCTTGTAATAGTTCTTTTGTCGATTACTAAAATTTACTTCATTTCTTCTACCCAACCTTGGTAATCTCCTCGATCAACAGAGTTAGAAGGCTTGATACTGGCATTCGTGCATGGATTAACAGTTTCAAGATTATCGCTCCACCAGCTTTGGTATCGAGTGAATCGATCATGCCACTTGTGTGGATGAGGACATCCTACTCACCGGATAGAGGAGATCTATGAGCGTGACGATGACTCCAAATTTGAGTAGGGGATTGGTCACCTCTTGGAATATCGAGTGGATCGGATGTTGGAGGAATTCACCGAATGGTTCACACAAATGATGGGAAGCATCAATCTAGGCATACGCCGTAGAGTGAAGGTGATTACTTGATTGACGATGACAATAGGTATTTTGCTTTTACATCGTAGCGCACATGCAAAAATGCATGATCATGGGGATGGTGCTAGAACCCACAGTGATGAAGACAGGCATTAGGAATCTAGCATACGGGTTGAGATTCCAGAATTTCATGGTGGACTTCAAGTGGAGGACTTCCTCATTTGGATGGGTACAGTTGAGGATATCTTGGAATTCAAGATGGTCTCCAAGGACAAGAGGGTACCGTTAGTGTCAATGAGGCTCTATGGCCATGCAACCACATGGTGGCATTAACTGAAGCTAAGCCGCAGTAGGCAGAGAAAGGATAAGATTAATTATTGGGAGAAGATGAAGAAGTACATGTACCCTAGTTTCTTGCCTAAAAATTGCCAGTGCTTGATTTTTAGTAGCCAGTACACTATATGTTCGGCCACTCTCACCGTGTAGTAGTACACCACGGAATTCTACCAATTGCTGGCTCAGAATAAAGTCTAAGAATCTAAAGTACAGTTGGTGGGGAGATATATCGGGGGTTTACAAGTCAAGATCTAGGAGACCATCAACTTGTTTGACCCGATCTCCATCTCATCCACAAATTAACAGGCATTGATTATCGAGTGGCAACAACAATGTTTGGTTCCTATGAGCTCTGGGAGGGTGCCTAGAGGAAACAAATCGATTACCGGTGATACATGTGGCATGACTCGAGGGGGTGATACTGTTGACTGACCAGCAGAAATGACCACTGTGAAGGGGGCAGTACTAGCACCATTAAGTGTTTCCGTTGTGGGGAAAAAAAGGCATCATCAGGCAGATTGTAGGAGGGTGGTTAAGAGAGTTATGTTGAAAGAAGAAGAAGATAACACGACAGATTTAGGCCAGCCTGTGATTGAAGAAGGCAACCTCGATGTGGAAATGGTTAAGGGTGGCATTAGTACAACCTTAGTTGTACACAGGTCCTTGATGAGTGCTTTTCATATTGCATTCACTTACCCTCTTTGCACTCATTTACTTGTCTTTTAGCATAATTCTATCAATTTGAGATGCTATTATGAGTATATTTGCTTCATGGGCAAAAATTAGGGGCTCGAAGCAAATTGTAGCGAATTCGGGGAGTAATTGAGCAGAAGAATTAGTGTTCTGGTAAGTTTCAAGACTGGCACGGTCTCCCACAACCATGCGTGTCTCCCTGAAAAACTCAACCTGAAGACAATTTCTTCAAAACAAGAGCAGTACGAGATGGAAGACCTTCTCACGACCATGCGCAGGCAGGGTATGGGCATTACACGATCGTGTCCCATTCCTTTAAATATCTGTGCCCATGTCACTCAGAATCCTCATCTAGGACATGGTCATCACACGACCATGTGCAGACCGTCTCGAGTGCAAATTTGCCATATAAATCTAGACTTCTAGGGTTTTGAGATCATCATTGTTCGGGGATTCTTTTCTTCACCCGAGGGCTTGGATGAGATTGAAGATCAGGCTTCACCACACCATCTAGGGAGATCAAGGGTGAGTTTGAGGTAGAAGAGAAGTGAAGTTGGCACCAAGGAAGATCATCTTGTTAAGATAGGGGAGAATCATGTCTTCTTTCTCTAGATTTTCATTTGTTTCTTCCTTGTTGTTCTTATGCATGAGGGTTATTACTCTTATTATCGAATACTCAACCCTAGTCTACCTGTTCTTCCAATCAACTATTTTCAATTCTTGCTTTGTTCTTGTTTGAAACCAACTCAATCTTTTATTCACTAGAGGTCAAAGGAAAACTGAGTACTTTAAGTTCCAGTCCATGTGGTTTGACAACCCTACCCCTCATAGGGTACCATTTTAGTACTTGTTTATGACCCGTACACTTGCAGAGAATGCATCAAGTTTTTGGCGCCATTATCGGGGACTAGGAACTTTTAGGAAATTTTAAAATCTGGTGATCTAGTTTGTTTATTGTAAGCTTTTCTTGTGAATATATGTCTTTCCCTTTCATTTTTAATCATTCTTGTTGGTTTTGATTTCATTCCATTTACTTTACTCTCTTATGCTTACATTGACCAATCTTTGGTGTGTACGCACACTTGAATGACCCTAGGAGGCACCTTATCTCCATTGGCTAACCCGGATCTGGAAGTTGAGAAAAATTTCGAAGAAGGACTGAATGATTAATTTGAGTGAAATAGGGTCAGTAGAGATCATTATAGAAGTTTGTCAAGAAGAAGAAATGGCCGAGGACCAATAGCAGCATAGTATTTCAAATTTTGCTCGACCAAACATGGAGAGAGTAGGGCACAATATTGTTCGTCCTCTTGTTGCTGCGAATAATTTTGAGCTGAAGCCAAATTTTATCAAGATGGTGCAATAGATGTGCTAGTTTGATGGGTTTCAGGACGAAGACCGGTATGTACAGTCGAGAAATTTCTTGGAGATTTGTGACACTTTTAAGGTGAATAATGTGTCAGAGGATGCTCGCTTTTCTCCCGACTTCCCATTTTCGTTGAGAGGAAGGGCCTACAGTTGACCCTAGTTCTACTGAGGTGAGTACTGGATAGTTTGAGCAGGTGGACTTTGTGGGGCAGAATCATTGATATTTTAGCAATCCATATAGCAACACCTATAACCAAAGATGGAGACAATATCCAAACTTCTCATGGAGCCAACCATCACAGGGCCAAGGAGCACAACAACTGTGTAAACATGCTCTCCAAGCACAACAACCATCATCTTCTTCCTCTATAGAGCTATCCAATGAGCCTGTCGGGTTGTTAACCTAATTCATCAAGAGCACCGAGACCCATCTCTTGGGTCATGAAGTGATGATGAGGAATACCAATGCTACTGTGAGGAACCTCAAACACCAAATGGCACAAATGTCTAAGTTGATCGAAGAAAGGCTCCGCACTCCCTCCAAAGCAACAATAAAGTCAACCCTTAGGAATTTCTGGATGGTGTCATCTTAAGAAGTGGAAAGTAACTTTCTAGCCCTATTATGAAGGAGCCTGAGGTAGAAAATGTTGTACCTCTGATGGTAATTGATTTAAGTGAAAATGTGAGAGAGATGGCAAAAGGAGGGGGTAATGGGAAAACAGAGCTACCTGAATACCAACACAAGCTTCCTTACCCTGCAGAATTAAAGAAAGATCAATAGGTAGAGCAATTTGGATATGTTCAAGACCTTGCACATTAATGTTCCATTCATCGAGGCTCTTGATCAAATACCAAGATATGCTAAGTTCTTGAAGGAACTAATCATGAACAAGAGAATGTTACAAGAAGTGTCTTCAGTGACACTAAGTGAAGAATGTTCGGCCTTGATCACCAACAAACTCAACAAAAAGGAGAAGCATCCCTGTGGATTCAACATTCCTTGTACCATTGGAGGGTTAGTGGTTAAGAAAGCTCTTGCTGACCTTAGAGCTAGCATCAACCTCATACCCAACAAGATATTTTAAAGGCTTGGGCTTGGGGAGCCGAAACCCACTACCATGACTCTGTAACTGGCAGACAGGTCCATCAAACAACCATGAGGAATAATTGAATACGTTCTAGTGAAGGTGGACAAACTTATATTCCCAGTGGATTTCGTCATTCTCGATATTGATGACAAGGTAAACGTGTCACCGATTCTGAGGAGACCATTTTTGGCAACTTCAAAAGCTCTCATTGATGTCAAAGATGGTTGGTTAACACTTTGAATGGGCATAGAAGAAATCATATTCAAGCTTTAAGACTCTATGAGGCACACCATGGATTTTGATGATACTTGTTATTGTGTGGATGTTATTGATTGTTTAGTTTCTGACTTTGTGCAGGACACCTTTATGAAGGATGAGCTATTTGAGCAGCTAGAGGGTGACCCTCTTGAGTATGAGGTCATGGAGGAGGTAGTAGAGGAATCACAATGTTAGGAAGTGGTGATTGTTGAGGTGCCTGTGCCCCTCGAGCTGTCAAAGAAGAAGAACTCCAGCAACTCAATGGTGGAAAAAGGAGACCACCAAGAGGAAAAAGCCACCCACATCACCATCTTGCCAGAAAGCCTCCAATCATTCATCTTTTTAGACTTTTGGTGAGAACAGTTTGATTAATTAATTATTACCATATTCTTCCAGCTGTGTGTCAGGTGGTAATGTGCGGTCTCGATTCCATGAACCTCTATAAGGACTGAAAAGGTATGTCAAGCTAATGACATAAAACAAGCGATTCTTGGGAGGCAACCCAAGTTGTTTTGTTTCCTTTTGTTTTGTGTCCTTTGGATTTTGGTTTTTCTTCTTTATGTTTTAATCTTTCTTTATTTGGTGCGGTTTGCTTTATTTAGTGTCTCTCGAGGTGTTTTTCTATGCATTTGATGTTTCAGTAGTGTTATTTCATATCTCAGGTGGCTAAATCGTTTATTTTGGAGTAAGGAAACACTTTTCTTGGAGTTTTCTGGCTAAGCATGGGGTTAGCACGCCCATGTGTGTGCCACTAATTTTCACTAGCTTGCATTTTATATAACTCAGGGAGGGCAAGGGCCAGACACGATTGTGCCAAGCATGGTCGCACAGCTCAATTTCCTCGCATGATTGTGTCTTCCCCTTTTGAGCTCGTGGGAAATTATCCTGAGATTTTTAGGAGTGACACATCCTAGGCATGATCGTGCCCTTCCTGGTTATCTTGGCAATATTGTGTTCCGAGTGTGTCTATTCACAACCCTTCGGCTCCCGAACCCTACGTTTAAAATCCCTACCGGCATCGGTAGCAACCTTTATTTCAAACTATTCATCATGATAGCCGGCCTCGTATTACTTCCTCATCTATTTATTGATGAGATTTTTGTGGTTTTCTCAGTGAATTTTAATTGAGCACGCCTTGTTGCTCCCTCGTCATGCCCCTCAACTTCAGCAAGCCACCAGACTTACCTTTTGTTCTATTTGGGAGTTTTAGATTGTGCTCCTCTTGATCTTAATGTTTGCCATCTGATTCTTATGAAATTTATTTTTAGTAAAAACCTGTGCAACCCTTCAGGGAAGAAGATTGCCATTGGATAGGATTGTGTTTTGAACCCTAGCATGATCGTGTTCGTTCATTTGTGAAGATGAAGGGGGAGTGCATGATCGTGCCCTCTAGAGGGACACGCTCTTCATGCTTCTTGCACGATTGTGTCTAGCCTATTTTGTCAGTTTTATGTACTAATTACACTCCTTTCTTTTATAGATAATTCTTTGGAAACACGCTGCAAATAAGTCACGTGAACCCCTCTCTTTCCTTTATTGTTCTCAAAATTTCTTTTTTGCATGACTTATAATTATAAATTGAGGACAATGTATCATTCATGTGTGGGGGAGGGTTGCATGCTTGTTTTTGTGGATGAGTGCCTTGCCAATGATGATCTGTAATTATTTTGTTGTAAATTCTTAAACTTAGGGGGGACACAAGCATGTTAAGGACTTATTTCGAGCAACTTGTAGACTCACTTTTACTCTAAGGACCTAAGACTTCATCACGTTGCCTGTATTTGTGGAGCCACTTTCTTTAGGATGAAAACCTTTCAATTAAGACCACGTTTCTACGTTAATTATAGTGTTAAAAAAAACCTGGAAGTCAGAGTCCTTTTTGGGATGCCCTACCAGTCCAAATTTGAAATTTTGAGTGTTAAAAGATTGTCAAAAGAGCTATCACCCTAGAGCATTGAAAGCAACTCTTGAGTAGTTGAATTTTGGGCATTACAAGTGTACATTTGATGACCTACTGGGAGAGAAGGCTACCCTTAGGGTGTATGAAGCTAATACCCATTGTTATAAGTGAAATAAAGGTTAGCTAGTGTTAGGTTGACAACTGGAGACTTTGGGCCAATCATTTTAGGGTTTGCACACACACACAAGGTCCTTAAAGTAAAAGTGTGGTCCTTTATCGAGCATTCTTGTTTGAACTAACCCTTGTTGTTCCCTCTTTGCTTAAGAATTTGCCATTTCCCTGAGTTCAAATGTAATGAACTCATCTTCTCTTTTATTGAGTGGCTTAAGATTGGTTGAGGACTAGCAAACATTCAAGTGTGGGGGTATTTGATGAGTGCATTTCATATTGTAACCACTTACTCTCTTTGCACTCATTTACTTTTCTTTTAGCACAATTCCATTCATTTGAGTTGCTATTCTGGGTATATTTGCTTCATGTGCAGAGATTTGTGGCTCGAAGCAAAGTGGAGTGAATTCAGAGAATAATTAATTAGAAGAATCAGGATTCTGCTATGTTTCAAGATTGATATGGTCTCCGCATGACCGTGCACGTTCCCCTGAAAAACTCACCCTGAAGACAGTTTCTTCTAAACAAGGGCAGCACAAACTGGAAGTCCTTCGTATGACCATGCGCAGGCAGGGCACGAGCATGACATGATCTTGTCCCATTTCCCAGAATATTCTAAGCTCATGTCACTTAGAATTCTCATCTAGGACATGCTCATCGCACGACTGTGTTACAGACCGTGTCAAACCCAAAAATTACCATATAACTCTAGACTTCTAGGATTTTAAGATCATCGTTATTCTGGGATTCTTTTCTCCACCAGAAGGACTTGGATGAGATTGAAGATCAGGCTTAACCACACCACTAGGTAGATCAAGGGCGAGTTAGAGGCAGAAGAGAAGTGCAATTTGTAATAAGGAAGATCATCTTGTGTAGAAAGGGAAGAATCATGTCTTTTTTCCCAAGATTTTTCTTTTGTTTCTTCCTTGTTATACTCATTCATGAGGGCATTGTTCTCATATTATCGAATACTCAACCCTAGTCTACCCGTTCTTCCCATTCACTCTTTTCAATTCTTACTTTGTTCTTGTTTAAAACCAACTCAATCTTTCATTCACTAGAGATCAGAGGAAATCTAAGTACTTTGAGTTCCTGTCCCTGTGGTATGACAACCCTACCTCTCATGGGGTACCACTTTACTACTTGTTTGTGACCCATCCACTTGCGAAGAGCAAATCAGTCCTATTTGACATAAGATGCCGAGGACGATTGGCTATTAACCAACATCTTCCAACCGATCAGTATTCTCCTCGGTAAGGTGTGTCAGTTTGGGATAAATGTAGGTAGCTTTGAAAATATCATATCTAAAGAGGCTATGCAGAAGGTCAAGATAACTAACGAGTGGTATGATAAGTTGTATAAGTTGGCCTGGCTTAAGCAGGGAGGTGAGTTGATAGTTCCAAGCGTGCCTTGGTCACCTTCTCGATCGACGTAAAGTACATGGATGAAGTGCGGTGTGACGTAGTGCCCATGGGTGCGTGTCACCTATTGTTGGGGTAGCTTTGTTAGTATGATCAGAGGGTGGTGCATGACAACGGCACGAACTCTTACAATTTCACCTTTGAGGGAATGAAGATTGGGTTGCTGCCCAAAATGCCAGAAGAAACACTACCTTCCACTAGCACCAACATCAACTTGTTGTCTTATGTACTGTTCAAAAAGGAGTTATAGAATTTAGGAACAATGTTCATCTTGCTTAGAAAGGCAGCCATCTAGAGCTTGGAGTCCTCAAAAAATTCTAGAAGTTATTCTTTCCTTGTAAGATGAGTTGGAATACGTCTTCTCCGATAACCTACCAAATGGACCTCCAGCTCTTCGCGACATCGAACATCATGTAAAGCTACAAACTGGCTCTATCATACTGTACTGACCACACTACTGAATGAGTCCTCGGGAACAGGAAGAATTGATATGTCAAGTGGAAGAACTGCTGGAAAACTGGCACATCCATGAGAGCATGAGATATTGTGTTGGTAGCAGCCTTGTTGATAGTCAAGCCATCAACAAAATTACTATCAGGTACAGGTTCCCTATCGCTAGTTTGGATGATCATGTTGACCAGATTAGTGGTGTTATGGTGTTCGCACACTTAAATATGAAGAACGAGTATCACGAGATAAGCGTACGACTGGGGACGAGTGGAAGACCGTGTTTAAGAAGCGCGAGGGGTTGTACGAATTTATGGTCATGCCATTCAGGCTTTCCAATATCCCCAGACATTTATGAGGGTCATAAATGAACTTTTGTGGGCATTCATTGCCAAGTTTGTGGTATGTTGGTGTACTTCAATAACATACTCATTTATAGCCCAAACCACGAGATACTCCTTGTACATGTTCGAGATGTCCTAGCTATTCTTTGATACCAATAGTTTTATATGATAAGGAAGAAGTGTGTTTTCTTCGTACCCAAGGTATTATTTTTTAGCTATGTTGTTTTAGGAGAAGGACTATAGGTGGATGAAGTGAATATCATAGCAGTGCAACAGTGGATGACTCCCACAAATATCACCGAGGTGAGGAATTTCCACGACCTGACTTCCTTTTATTGGCAGTTCATCTTAAACATCACTAGTATTATGGCACCACTCATCGAGTGCCTGAAGTGCAACATGTTTGCATGCACAGATGAAGGAGTGCCTGAAGTGCAACATGTTTGCATGCATTCCATCTAATGAAGGAGCTCTTGAAAGCCGCTCCTGTCATGGCAAAATGGGGTTGTGTTAAGCTAGTAAGTGTGAACCATTGTATTTTTTAGTGAGACGTTATCGAGAGCATGTTTGAAATAAATGACATATGATGTTGAATTTTATGTTGTAGTGCACGCTATCAAACACTGGAGGCATTATCTGATTTACCTAGAGTTCATCTTGTACACTAATCACACCACTCTACAGCATATACATCAACAAGGCAAGGTATCCTTTCGTCATGGCCGATAGGTAAACTTTTTTGGATGAACTTACCTTTATCATGATGCATAAGCCAGGGGTGTCCAACCACATTACAGACACATTTAGTAGGCGAGCAAGATACTAGTTCTGTTGTAAGTCTAGGTACCCAATTTTGACCCTTTTCGTGACTTTTTGCGACTAATAAATATTTTTCAAAGGCTCTATTAGATGTACAAGTTGCAAAATCGATAGATTTATTACTATATGATGGTTTCTTGTTTTGAGGAAACCAACATTGTGTTTCAGAATATCTCCTATTTTTCAATCAAAACTATAATCTTATGCCTTTCTTTCAAAATGTCTCTTATTTTTTAATCAAAACCATAATCGTATCTTTTCTTTTCCAAATGTCTCCTATTTTTTAATCAAAACACTAATACTATATTTTTTCGGAACGTCTTCTATTTTTTAGTTTTAAATCAAAACCCTAATCCTATGTCTTCCTTTTGGAATGTCTCCTATTTCTCAATCAAAACCCTAATCCTATGTTTTCTTTTCGGAATGTCTCCTATTTTTCATATTAGAATCAATACCCTAATCATAGGGTGGCTTTGGTAGTATGATCAAAGGGTGGTGCATGACGATGGAGTGAAGATTGTGTTGCTGACCAAAACGCCAGAAGAAATGCTACCTTAAACTAGCACCAACATCAACTTGTTGTCTTATGTACTTTCAAAAAGGAATCATAGAATTCAGGAGCAGCGTTCATCTTACTCAGAAAGGCAGCCATCGAGAGCTTGCAGTCCTCAAAAGTTCTAGAAGTTATTCTTTCTTTTTAAGATGAGTTGGAAGACGTCTTCCCCGATGAAGTACCAAATGGACCTCCAGCTCTTTGTGACATCGAACATAATGTAAAGCTATAAACTAGCTCTATCATACTATACTGACCACACTATCGAATGAGTTCCCGGGAACAGGAAGAATTGATATGTCAAGTGGAAGAACTGCTGGTAAACTGACACATCTGTGAGAGCATGAGCCATTGTGGTGGTAGTAGCCTTGTTGATAGTCAAGCCATCAACAAAATTACAATCAGGTATAGGTTCCCTATCCTTAGTTTGGATGATCATCTTGACCAGATTAGTGGTGTTATGGTGGCTTTGGTAGTATGATCAGAGGGTGGCACATGACGACTGCGTGAACTCTAACAATTTCACCTTTGAGGGAGTGAAGATTGTGTTGCTACCCAAAATGCCAGAAGAAATGCCACCTTCCACTAGCACCAACATCAACTTGTTGTATTATGTACTGTTTAAAAAGGAGTTATAGAATTCAATAACAGCGTTCATCTTGTTCAGAAAGGCAGCCATCAAGAACATGGAGTCCTCAAAAATTCTAGAAGTTATTCTTTCTTTTTGAGATGAGTTGGAAGACGTCTTCCCCAATGACCTACCAAATGGATCTTCACTTCTTCGCGACATCGAACATCATATAAATCTATAAACTGGCTCGATCATACTATACTAACAACACTACCGAATGAGTCCCTGGGAACAAGAAGAATTGATATGTCAAGTGGAAGAACTGCTTGCAAACGGGCACATCCGTGAGAGCATGCGGCATTGTGGTGGTAGCAGCCTTGTTGATAGTCAAGACATCAACAAAATTACTATCAGGTACAGGTTCCCTATCCCTAGTTTGGATAATCATCTTGACCAGATTAGTGGTGTTATGGTGTTCGCACACTTAAATATGAAGAACGAGTATCACAACATAAGCGTACGACCGGGGACGAGTGGAAGACCATGTTCAAGAAGCGCGAGGGGTTGTATGAATGGATGGTTATGCCATTCAGGCTTTCCAATATCTCCAGACATTTATGAGAGTCATAAATGAACTTTTTATTTATGTTCATTGGCAAGTTTGTGGTCTGGTGTTGTACTTAAATAACATACTCATTTATAGCCCGAACCACGAGATACTCCTTGTACATGTTCGGGATGTCCTCGCTATTCTTCAATCCCAATAGTTTTACATGATAAAGTAGAAGTGTGTTTTCTTCGCACCCAACGTATTGTTTTTCAGCTATGTTGTTTTAGGAGAAGGAATATAGGTGGATGAAGCGAAGATCATGGAAGTGCAACAGTGGGTGACTCCCACAAACATCACCGAGGTGAGTAGTTTCCATGACCTCATTTCCTTTTATAGGCAATTCATCTCATACTTCAGTAGTATTATGGCACCACCCACCGAGTGCCTGAATTGTAACAAGTTTGCATGGATAGATAAAGCCAATGCTGCATTCCATCTAAAGAGGAAGCGCTTTACCGCCGCTCCTGTCATGGCGAGATGGGGCTGTGTTAAGCTAGTAAGGGTGAACCATTGTATTTTTTAGTTCAAAGTTATCGAGAGCATGTTTGAACTAAATGACATATGACATCGAATTTTATGTTGTGGTGTAGGCTATCAAACACTAGACTCATTATCTGATTTACTGAGAGTTCATCTTATACACAGATCACGCCACTCTACAGCATATATATCAACAAGGCAAGGTATCTTTTCGTCATGGAAGATAGGTAAAATTTTTTGGATGAACTTACCTTTATCATGATGCATAAGCCAGGGGTGTATAACCGCATTGAGGACCCACTCAGTAGGCGAGCAACATACTGGTTCTGTTGTAAGTCTGGGTGCCCAGTTTTGACACTTTTCGTGACTTTTTGCGACTGATAAATATTTTTCAAAGGCTCTATTAGTGTACAGGTTGCAAAATTGATAGATTTATTACTACATGATGGTTTCCTATTTTGAGGAAACCAACACTGTGTTTCGGAATATCTCCTATTTTTCAATGAAAACTGTAATACCATGTCTTTCTTTCAAAATGTCTCCTATTTTTTAATCAAAACCCTAATTGTATCATTTATTTTCGAAATGTCTCCTATTTTTTTTATCAAAACACTAATGCTATATTTTTTGGAATGTCTTCTATTTTTTAGTTTTGAATCAAAACCCTAATCCTATGTCTTCCTTTTGGAATGTCTCCTATTTCTCAATCAAAACCCTAATCCTATGTTTTCTTTTTGTAATGTCTCCTATTTTTCATATTATAATCAATACCCTAATCATAGGATGGATTTGGTAGTATGATCAGAGGGTGCTGCATGACAACGGTGCGAACGCTTATAATTTCACCTTTGAGGGAGTGAAGATTGTGTTGCCGCCCAAAATGGCAGAAGAATTGCGGCCTTCCACTAGCACAAACATCAACTCGTTCTCTTATGTACTGTTCAAAAAGGAGTTATAGAATTCAGGAACAATGTTCATCTTGCTCTGAAAGGCAGCCATCGAGAGCTTGGAGTCCTAAAAAATTCTAGAAGTTATTCTTTCTTTTTAAGATGAGTTGGAAGACGTCTTCCCCGATGACCGACAGAATGGACCTCCAGCTCTTTGCAACATCGAACATCATGTAAAGCTATAAACTGGCTCTATTATACTATACTGACCACACTATCGAATGAGTCCCTGGGAACAGGAAGAATTGATATGTTAAGTGGAAGAACTGCTGGCAAACGGGCACATCCGCGAGAGCATGAGCCATTGTGGTGGTAGCAGCCTTGTTGATAATCAAGCCATCAACAAAATTACTATCAGGTACAGGTTCCCTATCCCTAGCTTGGATGATCATCTTGACCAAATTAGTGGTGTTATGGTGTTCGCACACTTAAATATGAAGAACGAGTATATCACGAGATAAGCGTATGACCGGGGATGAGTGGAAGATCATGTTCAAGAAGCGCGAGGGGTTTTACAAATGGATGGTCATGCCATTCAGGGTTTCCAATATCTCCAGACATTTATGAGGGTCATAAATGAACTTTTGTGGGCATTCATTGGTAAGTTCGTGGTATGGTGGTGCACTTCAATAACATACTCATTTATAGCCCGAACCACGAGATACTACTTCTACATGTTCGGGATGTCCTCGGTATTCTTTGATCCCAATAGCTTTAAATGATGAGGAAGAAGTGTGTTTTCTTCGCACCCAAGGTATTGTTTTTCAGCAATGTTATTTTAGGAGAAGGAATATAGATGGATGAAGCGAAGATCATGGCAGTGCAACAGTGGGTGACTCCCACAAACATCACCGAGGTGAGTAGTTTCCATGACCTCACTTCCTTTTATAGGCAGTGTATCTCATGCTTCAGTAGTATTATGGCACCACTCAAAGAGTGCCTGAAGGGCAACAAGTTTGCATCGATAGATGAAGAAAATGCTGCATTCCATCTTATGAAGAAGCGCCTGACCGTCGCTCCTGTCATGGCGAAATGGGGCTGTGTTAAGCTAGTAAGGGTGAACCATTGTATTTTTTCGTGAGAAGTTATTGAGAGCACGTTTGAACTAAATGACATATGATATAGAATTTTATGCTGTGGTGTAGGCTATCAAACACAAGAGGCATTGTCAGATTTACGGAGAGTTCATCTTGTACACAGATCACGCCACTCTGCAGCATATACATCAACAAGGCAAGGTATCCTTTCGTCCTAGCCGATAGGTAAACTTTTTTGGATGAACTTACCTTTATCATGATGCATAAGCTAGGGGTGTCCAACCGCATTAAGGACCCACCCAGTAGGCGAGCAACATACTGGTTCTGTTGTAAGTCTTGGTACCCAGTTTTGACCCCTTTCTTGACTTTTGAGACTGATAAATATTTTCCAAAGGCTCTATTAGATGTACAGATTGCAAAATGGATAGATTTACTACTACACGATGGTTTATTGTTTTGAGAAACCAACAATGTGTTTCTATTTTTCAATCAAAACTGTAATCCTATGTCTTTCTTTCAAAATGTCTCCTATTTTTAATCAAAACCCTAATCGTATCTTTTATTTTCTAAATGTCTCCTATTTTTTAATCAAAACACTAATGCTATATTTTTTCGGAATGTCTTCTATTTTTTATTTTTCAATCAAAACCCTAATCCTATGTCTTCCTTTTGGAATGTCTCCTATTTCTCAATCAAAACCCTAATCCTATGTTTTATTTCCGGAATGTCTCCTATTTTTAATATTAGAATCAATACCCTAATCATAGGGTGGCTTTGGAAGTATGATCAGAGGGTGGTGCATGATGACGACGCAAACTCTAACAATTTCGCCTTTTAGGGAATGAAGATTGTGTTGCTACCCAAAATGCCAGAAGAAATGCTACCTTCCTCTAGCACCAACATCAACTTGTTGTCTTATGTACTGTTCAAAAAGGAGTTATAGAATTCAGGAGCAACGTTCATCTTGCTAAAAAAGGCAGCCATCTACAGCTTGGAGTCCTCAGAAATTCTAGAAGTTATTCTTTCTTTTTAAGATGAATTGGAAGACGTTTTTCCCGATGACTACCAAATGGACCTCAAGCTCTTCGCAATATCGAACATCATGTAAAGCTATAAACTGGCTCTATCATTTTGTACTGACCACACTACCGAATGAGTCCCTGGGAATAGGAAGAATTGATATGTCAAGTGGAATAACTGCTGGCAAATGGGCACATCCGTGAGAGCATTCTTGTTGATAGTCAAGCCATCAACAAAATTACTATAAGGTACAGATTCCCTATCCCTTGTTTGGATGATTATTTTGACCAGATTAGTGATGTTATGTTGTTTGCTCACTTAAATTTGAAGAACAAGCATCACGAGATAAGCGTATGACCGGAGACGAGTGGAATACCGTGTTCAAGAAGCACGAGGGGTTGTAATAATGGATGGTAATGCCATTCAAGCTTTCCAATATCCCCAAATATTTATGAGGTTCAGAAATGAACTTTTGTGGGCGTTCATTGGCAAGTTCGTGGTCTGGTGGTGTACTTCAATAACATACTCATTTATAGCCCGAACCAGGAGATACTCCTTCTACATGTTTGGGATGTCCTCGGTATTCTTCGATCCCAATAGCTTTAAATGATGAGGAAGAAGTGTGTTTTCTTCATACCCAAGGTATTGTTTTTCAGCTATGTTGTTTTAGGAGAAGGAATATAGGTGGATGAAGCGAAGATCATGGTAGTGCAACAGTGGGTGACTCCCACAAACATCACCTAGGTGAGGAGTTTCCATGACCTCACTTCGTTTTATAGGCAGTTCATCTCATACTTTAGTAGTATTATGACACCACTCACCGAGTCCCTGAAAGGCAACAAGTTTGCATGGTTAGATGAAGCCAATGCTGCATTCCATCTAATTAAGGAGCGCTGGACCGCCGCTTCAGTCATGGCGAACTGGGCCTGTGTTAAGCTAGTAAAGGTGAACCATTGTATTTTTTAGTTCGAAGTTATCGAGAGCGCATTTGATCTAAATGACATATGTAATCGAATTTTATGCTGTGGTGTAGGCTATCAAACACTGAAGGCAGTATCTGATTTACCGAGAGTTCATCTTGTACACAGATCACACCACTCTAAAGCATATACATCAATAAGGCAAGGTATCCTTTCATCATGGCCGATAGGTAAACTTTTTTGGATGAACTAATCTTTATCATGATGCATAAGCCAGGGGTGTCCAACCGCATTACAGACCCACTCTGTAGGTGAACAACATACTGGTTCTGTTGTAAGTCTTGGTACCCAGTTTTGACACTTTTCATGACTTTTTGCGACTGATAAATATTTTTCAAAAGCTCTATTAGATGTACAGGTTTCAAAATGGATAGATTTATTACTACATGATGGTTTCTTTTTTTGAGCAAACCAACACTGTGTTTCGGAATATCTCCTATTTCTCAATCAAAACTGTAAGCCTATGTCTTTCTTTCAAAATGTCTCCTATTTTTAATCAAAACCCTAATCATATCTTTTTTTTCGAAATGTCTCCTATTTTTTAATCAGAACACTAATGCTATATTTTTTTTTGGAACGTCTTCTATTTTTTTAGTTTTGAATCAAAACAATAATCCCATGCCTTCCTTTTGTAATGTCTCCTATTTTTATTATTAGAATCAATACCCTAATCATAGGGTGGCTTTGGTAGTATGATCAGAGGGTGGCACATGACGACTGCGTGAACTCTACAATTTCACCTTTGAGGGAGTGAAGATTGTGTTGCTACCCAAAATGCCAGAAGAAATGCCACCTTCCACTAGCACTAACATCAACTTGTTGTCTTATGTACTGTTTAAAAAGGAGTTATAGAATTCAATAATAGTGTTCATCTTGTTCAGAAAGGCAGCCATCAAGAACATGGAGTCCTCAAAAATTCTAGAAGTTATTCTTTCATTTTGAGATGAGTTGGAAGACGTCTTCCGCAATGACCTACCAAATGGACCTTCACTTCTTCGCGACATCGAACATCATATAAATCTATAAACTGGCTCGATCATACTATACTAACAACACTACCGAATGAGTCCCTGGGAACAAGAAGAATTGATATGTCAAGTGGAAGAACTGCTTGCAAACGGTCACATCCGTGAGAGCATGCGGCATTGTGGTGGTAGCAGCCTTGTTGATAGTCAAGACATCAACAAAATTACTATCAGGTACAGGTTCCCTATCCCTAGTTTGGATAATCATCTTGACCAGATTAGTGGTGTTATGGTGTTCGCACACTTAAATATGAAGAACGAGTATCACAACATAAGCGTACGACCGGGGACGAGTGGAAGACCATGTTCAAGAAGCGCGAGGGGTTGTATGAATGGATGGTTATGCCATTCAGGCTTTCCAATATCTCCAGACATTTATGAGAGTCATAAATGAACTTTTATTTATGTTCATTGGCAAGTTTGTGGTCTGGTGTTGTACTTAAATAACATACTCATTTATAGCCCGAACCACGAGATACTCCTTGTACATGTTCAGGATGTCCCGCTATTCTTCGATCCCAATAGTTTTACATGATAAGGAAGAAGTGTGTTTTCTTCACACCCAAGGTATTATTTTTCAGCAATGTTGTTTTAGGAGAAGGGATATAGGTGGATGGCCCGAAGATCATGGCAGTGCAACAGTGGGTGACTCCCACAAACATCACCGAGGTGAGGAGTTTCCATGACCTCACTTCCTTTTATAGGCAGTTCATCTCATACTTACGTAGTATTATTGCACCACTCACCAAGTGGCTGAAGGGCAACAAGTTTGCATGGATAGATGAAGCCAATGCTGCATTCCATCTAATGAAGGAGCGCTTGACCACCATTCCTATCATGGTGAAATGGGGTTGTGTTAAGCTAGTAAGGGTGAACCATTGTAATTTTTAGTGAGAAGTTATCGAGAGCATGTTTGAATTAAATGACATATGACGTCGAATTTTATGTTGTGGTGTAGGCTATCAAACACTGGAGGAATTATCAGATTTACCGAGAGTTCATCTTGTACACAGATCACGCCACTCTGTAACATATACATCAACAAGGCAAGGTATCCTTTCGTCATGGCCGATAGGTAAACTTTTTTGGATGAACTTACCTTTATCATGATGCATAAGTTAGGGGTGTCCAACCGCATTACGATAAATATTTTTCAAAGGCTCTATTAGATGTACAGGTTGCAAAATGGATAGATTTAGTACTACACGATGGTTTCTTGATTTGAGAAACCAACAATGTGTTTCGGAATATCTCCTATTTTTCAATCAAAACTGTAATACTATGTCTTTCTTTCAAAATGTCTCCTAATTTTAATCAAAACCCTAATCGTATCTTTTATTTTCGAAATGTCTCCTATTTTTTAATCAAAACACTAATGCTATATTTTTTCGGAACATCTTCTATTTTTCATTTTTCAATCAAAACCCTAATCCTATGTCTTCCTTTTGGAATGTCTCTTATTTCTCAATCAAAACCCTAATCCTATGTTTTATTTCCGGAATGTCTCCTATTTTTCATATTAGAATCAATACCCTAATCATAGGGTAGTTTGGTAGTATGATCAGAGGGTGTTGCATGATGACGACGCGAACTCTGACAATTTTGCCTTTTAGGGAATGAAGATTGTGTTGCTACCCAAAATGCAAGAAGAAATGCCACCTTCAACTAGCACCAACATCAACTCTGATCCTATATTTTCTTATCAGAATGTCTCCTATTTTTTCAGTTTAAATCAAAACCTTAATCCTATGCCTTCCTTTCAAATGTTTCATTTTTTAAATGAAAACTCAAATCTTATGTTATCTTTTTGGAATGTTTGTTATTTTTTTTTTATTTTTGATCAAAACCCTAATTCTATCTTTTTAATTTTCAGGATGTCTCCTATTTTTTTATGAAAACCCTATTCCTATGTTTTCTTTTCAGAATGTCTGCTATTTTTGAATCGAAACCAAAATCCTTTGTTTCATTTTCGGAACATCTGCTATTTTCCGCAATGTCTCCTAATTTTAAATCAAAACCTTAATCCTAAGTTTTCATCCCTAAATGTCTCATATTTTTCAATCAAAACCCTAGTTCTATGTTTTATTGCGGAATGTCTAATATTTTTAGATTTTCAATCAAAAACCTAATTCTATGTTTTCTTTTCGGAATGTCTTCTTTTTTTAAATACAAATCTTAATGCTATGTTTTCTTATCGGAATATCTTCTAAATTTTTTGTTTTGAATCAAAACGCTAATCATATGTTTTCTTGGAATATCTCATACTTTTCGATATTTAATCAATACCATTATCCAAAATGTCTCCAATTTTTAAATGAAATCCGTAATCCATTGTTTTCTTTTGGGAATATCTCTTATTCTTCCGTTTTGAATCAAAATCCTTATTGTATGTCTTATTTTCAAAACGTCTCCTATTTTTGGGATTTTGATCAAAACCCTAATCCTATGTTTTCTTTTCGAAAAGTCTACTATTTCCCAATCAAAACGCTAGTCCTATGCTTTATTTTCTGAATGCCTTGTATTTTTTAGTCAAAACCCTAATCTTATATTTTCTTTTTGTAATGTCTTGTATTTTCTAATCAAAACCCAAATCCTATATTTTATTTTAAAAAATGTTTCCTATTTATGCGTTTTGAATCAAAATTCTAATCCTATGGTTTCTTTTTAGAATATCTCCCATTTTTGAATCAAAATATTAATCCTATTTTTTCTTTTCCGAATGTCTCCTTATCATCTATTTTGAATCAAAAAGCATAATATAATATTTTCATTTTGGAATGTCTCCAATTTTTTAGCCAACACCCTAATATTATGTTTTTTGGAATGCCTTCTATTTGTTAATCAAAAACCTAATGCCATGTTTTAATTTCGAAATGTCTTCTATTTTTAAATCTAAACCCTAATTTTTTTTCCTTTCTGAAATGCCTAATATTTTTCTGTTTTTAATCCAAACCATGAAGGATGAGCTCTCCGTACGTGCACGGGTCGCACACAAGTAATACAGTGGTACCCTATGAGGGGTAGGGTTGTCGAACCATATGGACTGGACTCAAAGTACTAATTGATCTTCTAATGTCTAACCGATTAATGATGGTTGGTAAAAGGGCTACAACTAGATTTTAAAGGGGAAAAGATGACAGGTAAGGGCTGGGATGGAACTAGGTGAGACACCTAGAAATAGAGCTGTGCCCCAGATTAATCCCATGGTGAAACATGCAATATACTTGCTCCTAATACCTTCTAGGTACATCCTAAGGTTCTTGTGTGTGCTCAAGAGCAATTTTGCATCTATGGTTCTCAAATACCCCAAGTTTTGCTAAGGTAACTGTGGGTTTCATACACATCGAGTTTTGTAATCACACAGGGTAACTACAACTATTGCAATCCATACACCAAGTTTTACACAACCAACTGTGCAACTCAAACACATCAAGTTGTGCAAAAACATGATTAAACACAAAAGACCAATAGAACTCCGTAGACTATTAAAAGTAAGTAAATCATCAAAGCACATAAACATCCAAGTTCATAAATCCGAGGGACCAGAGATTGGTTAGCCACTCATAGTTTTACAAATCCACAAAAGACTAAAGAAAACAAAAGGTAATGAAGCCATGAAAGACTCCCCTCTTTGCTTTTCAAGCAATCCAACGATGCTTCAATGTAGTATTACCGGCTTAGATCTGCTCCACTTGCGGTCTTCCATAGTAGCTCCACTCCCGCCCTACAAAAGTGACGGGGAAAAGCTTGGTAGCTGCCCACAAGAAGAAGGAAGTAAGGATGTAGAGAAGATGCCCTAGATTTGACTTAAATAGTAGTTTTTGGGCACGACACGCCCTGCGCATGGTCGTACCACTCCCCCTAATTATCACAGGAATGTCCAAACAATTGAATCATATAATTCCAGCACAGACATTGTCAAGGTCCACTTGCGTATATCCCGCAAGTGCACGGGTTTGTCGAAGTAATAATCCCGGGTGAACGGGTATCGAATCCACAGGGAGTAGGGAATAAAAATACTTAATTCGATTCTTAGCTATGTAAAAGATCAATGATAATGAGTATGACAATGATTCAATTCTCAACAATAAAAGCAACAAGTAAGAGAGCAAAAGTAAAGAAGGGGGTAAGGCAATCGATAAAGATGGGGTACCCGGATAATGCTCCGCCTAAGATAAGTGTTTCAAGTGCATGAAACCTCTATTAAGCTTCCTAATCAATGCAATGGTGAGTCATGGAAATCCTTAATTACATAGTCCCAAATCTAAGGTCAACTATGCCTAACTCTATACATGTCCCGGAGGAGAAATCGAACAATCTCAACATCTCGCACTCGCATAGAGTTGCAATGAGCTCTAGGGATTCTAAGTGATAAATCTCTTCCTAATTATAGACCTAACCCTTTGGTCCAGGTGAAAGGTTCCTAACCACAATTGAGCACTAGATACTAAGATCACCTCAACGCTTCACTCTGTTGCACGCGCAACTAAGCCCCAGCGGAAATTCATCGCTTAGACCATTCACTCTACTATGACCGCAAAGAACTCAAGGAACGGAGGTAGAATCTATCACATCGGAGGGGAAAGGGGACGCTCCTGTACCACTCGACTCACCCTCTCAACCCTCTCCAACCTAGCTTTGTCTAACGCTCGTGGTGTGTCACTCACTCACAAGGTTACCAACAAGAACTCTCAACCCTAGTGTCACTCTAGGGGAAATGTTCATATAATCAAGCATTCAAGGTTGGAACTCACAATAAACATCAATTTATTGGAAGCATAATAAAGAGGTTCACAGAAACAAATACATCCTAGGGTTCATAATACCCGAGTTACAACTAGGGGTTTAACTCTCCATGGAGCTAAGTACAATCAAAGAAATAGAATGTAAAAGCACTAAATCCATAAAGAAACCCCCTCGATAGTCGTGTCAAAGGTCTTGTGGAAAGTCCTCTACTCGTCGTCCAAGGATTCCCTCATCCGGTATAGGATATGTCTCGACGGAAGCTCCCCTACCAACCTTCTTCCTAAGGAATAACGATGTCGGAGCTGTAGAACCTCTCCAAAACCTTGGGCAATACACCTCAAAACCCTAGCCAAAGCCCTCCCTCAAGTTGGGGAAAAGATGGAGAAAAGAATACTAAAATAGGAGCTGATTCGACTTTATATAGGGCTGGAATCGGGTGACCACACGGGCGTGGATGCTTCACGCGCCCGTGGGGAATTTCCACACGGGCGTGGATAATTTCCACACGCCCGTGTGGATCCTCTGAACTCTTGTTTTCTCGGCCGGCTATGAACAGTGCTGCTACAGTACTGCCTACCGTGTTGCTACAGAGCTCTGCTACGGTATTCGACCTGAATTGCTTCCCAAATCCATACTTTCATTGGAGTAACTTAAACGGGCACACGTTCACGTCGTGTATCACTTGCATCTTCAATGATAGGCACGTTGGTGAAGCTCTTGTTCTATGTGCATAAGTCGGAATGCTCGAGTGTGACTGCCATTGTGCCCCTCGAAATTGATGTGCCAACTCGAACATGAGGAGGTTGGCACACACTCTAGCATCTCACATCGACCTATGTATTCGCGTTTGAACCTTAGCAAGATTTCTTCCAAAATCGGTGCATTGTAATCCACATTGGCTTCTTTCCTTCATATTTGTCCTCACAACCCTACCTGCATGAAAGTAACATAAAAACACACATATTAGTGTAAAAACCTGAGAAAAGTAATGCTCAACATAAGGAATGAACGCTTCGCATTCATATTGCACAAGCACTTATCAAACTCCCCCACACTTAAGCTTTTGCTTGTCCTCAAGCAAAAATTAAAACTTTATGTGCATCAATGAAGAAAATATTGGAAGTGCTTGGCCTTAGGTTCACCATAGTATACAAAGAGAGCATTCTACAAGTGAGGGAAATTTCAACACTAAATATGACAAATCGAAACTCTAGTTAAAAACTTGAATAGAAAAGGACAACAAACCCGAAATCGTGAAAGTGTGTGGACTCACTCAATTCAACCCAAGGTATACTCCTCAAAGCTCTAAGTATAAGGGACTTATTTATCTACACGAGTGACAACAATTTCAAAGATGGTAGTAGCTTCACACATCCTCTAAGGTAGCCCTTTCCCAAGCGGCCGCTAAGGTGGCTTTCACACTTTTGAGGTGGTAGGTCTTTCTACCGGAGTGGTAGCTTTCACTCATCCTATGAGATAGCTCTTTCTCTCATTAGGGCATAGCTAGTATCCGACTTATGAGAGTAGCTTCATACTTCATAGGTGGTAGCTCTTTCCACCCAACAAGCACAAATAAACAATAAAAACTATTTTTGTTCTTTCTTTTAAACACAAGAAACAACTATAAATAGGTAACATCAAACTTGAGTTTCCAAAAGAGTTTAAAGAGTGAGTAGTGCAATAAGTATTAATCGGGCAAAAATTCCTAGAAATTCAAGCAAAAACTAGAGCATGAAAAATATTTAATGTTAAAAATTCTCCTAAACTCAAGAATACAATCCTTGCAAATAAGGTGAACCGCCATTGGCTATGTTAGCATATAACAATCAAGAATAATAGAAAAGATGTGTGCACTATAAAACTCCCCCCCACACTTAAGTTGTACATTGTCCTCAATGTACACATGCATGCTCACTCAAAATGTATATCATTCAAAAGCAAATGTGGGAGAAACAATCAAAACAATACTCCCCTGACTCCTAATGTTGCGTTTGATGAAGCTAATTCCATGGAAGTAATGTTCCGACGGGTTGAGAGGCTCACACGGCCAAGTGCCTCAGCACCTTGGCTGTGCCCATGACTAAGTCTCAATTCCCAAGAAGACAAGACCATCTGCACGCATACACGAGGGGGTTTAGTGAAGCTCAATAATAAAACAAAAACAAAATAACTCGAGTGCATATAAAAATAAAGCAGTGAATACAACTCGATGGTGCAAAATGAAAATAAACTAAGAAGGAAAATCCTTTCTGAGTGAACAAGTCTAAAATAAAATGTAAAGAAAGTAAAAGAAAGGAAGAGTCAAATGTCGGTGTCACGCTCGGGAGCCGGTGCTGCTGCTGCTGGTGAAGCACATGGTGGGTCTACCAGTGACGAGGTCGGGGATGAGGATGTCAGAGATGTTGCTGCTGGGGTCTGAGGAGTCCTCGGCCGTAAGACAAATGATGAGGCGACGTCGCTCTCTAAGATCTGCTGTAATACGTCGAAACGTGCCATGAACTCTGTGTACTAAGTGGCCTGCGTATCCCTAATCTCTGTAATCCCGGCTCGAGCCTCAGCTACCTTTGTCTGTATCAACCCCAAAGCGCTCTCGAACCTCTCAAAGCGATCATAAGCTCGAGATCGTAAAAATATACACACGGGGGGTAGCTCCTCTGCTACTGGAGGTACCACGGTCTCCATCGGGGCTGGCTGAGACTCAGGAGCGGGTTGAGATGCCCCGGCTCCATCATCCTCATCCTCAACTATCTCTAGAGCTGGTCTCACTAACGCAAAAACCCCGGTCAGAACCCTGCGGATCATACCCATCAGACTCATCGTCTCTAGACTCAGGGGAGCAGGTATACTCGTCTTCTCTGCCCCGTGAATTGAATCCAAGAGACCCATACCCAACAATAATCTCGTAATGTAGGGGCCCGAGAAGATCGTTCCCAGTCTAGCATAATGCCCCTGATGCCTGATGTACTCTGCCATGATGTGCCCTAAGTGAATCAGTACGCACTGCATCATCGAGTACAAGTACAGTAGTTCCTAACGGCTTAGAACATCAGTGCTGTCCCCACGGCCATTCACCAACCTACTCATGATGGCATGTAAATATCTGTATGCAGGTCGGGAAAGGAACGTGGCCTTGGACACCCTTGGCTCGTACTGACCCTGACCACACAACGCTCTGTAAGCTCTCTGCGGGGTTAAGGTTCCATGATAATCGGCCGATAATCGTACTGCATCCCTCCGTATCTCGTGAATGCCTCCTCATACAAGCCAAGTAGTACTGAAAACTGAGTGATGCTCAAGGTATGGTGGTGTCCAAATACTCTGAACTGAATGGTATCCAAACTATCGAAGCTCGCGTATGATCTATCAAACTCGAATGATGATAGTACCTCCAATGCAAACTCTCGGATGGCTGGCTCTCTGATCATCAATAACTGTCGCCAACCACCTACTGAAACGAGATCCTCTACCTCATCAGCGATCTCATCTCCCTGCTGTAGATCTCACAGTATAGTTGTGTCCAGGAATCAAGTCTGCCCGAATCGAAGTTTCGACAGGCGCTCATAGCGAACCTGATGCTCTGGAATCGCCTACCTCATGCCCTCACTCTCAGTAGATGACTCACGTGGCCTCTTATCCGCTTGCTTCTTCGATCGAGGTGTCATAATTTGCAAAATTTGAAACGAACTCGATCAAACAAGTTGAGAGAATAGTACTGCAGAAATCCACACGGTCGTGTAGAATTTCCGCACACCCATGTGAAACCACGGGGTGTGAAAACCGCACGGCCGCGCAACAAACATCTAAAAAATACAACGTAAAAATGCTTCTAGCTTTGTTCTAAACATGACTCATCGTTCTAATTGAAGAAACGAAGCATTATTAACCAAATTAATTGATGGACACCATGAATTGGCAAAGAAAATGAAAAATAGGGCTTACCGACGAGATGGGATAAGAAAATGGAGAAACGGCCGGAAAAACTCACGAAAAATCCACAAAATTGGTGCTAGGAGGTAGGGGAATGAAGGGAGAGTGTTTTTAGCCGAATAGATGTTGTGAAGAGATTGAGAAATGATTCTTCTTTAAAAAGAATTCACGACCATTGGCGTTCTGTGCATCCACACGGGCGTGTGGTAATTATCTACGCCCGTGCACTTCATTACAAAAGAGCCACAGGGGCGCATGCACGCCCCTGTGCGCTCTCGGGAAAACACTCCTTCGACTCTGACTGCTCTAGCACGGGCGTGTGGAAAATACCCACGCCCGTGCACCTGACCCACAGGGGAAGACGCACACCCCTGTGGCTTCTCTGGACATCCGAGAAAAACACCAAGTGTTATACAAGCCCGTGCAGAAATTCCACACGGGCGTGAACATTCACATGCCCAATTCATATGGGCTACTACACGCCCATGTGAATTCTCGGGATGGAGAGAACTCCTCTGCAAAGTTTCACACGAGCGTGTGGAAATTACCCATGCCCGTGCATGGTTCACAAGGTTGCCCACAGGGGCGAGTCCAGGCCCCTGTGTGCTTTCGGGAAAATCTGCCCAACTCTGCCGGAATCCACACGCCCTTACAGAAATTACCCACGGGTGTGTGACAGTCGCATGGTCACTTACAGGGACAGCCGCACGCCCCTGTGCCATCTCTGGATGAGCTCGCATTGCAACTCCACGGGCGTGTGGAAATTCCACACGCCCGTGTGTTTTCTCTGGATGCCTTAGAAAATTCTGCCGGCTCTGCAGAAATTCTCTGAACATGTTTACACACTCAGAGCCTGCCCTGTTATGCAAATTTTACCAATGAAAAACACGAAATAGAACCCAAACGACCAAACTTCCGCCAATTCCTCAAAAAATACACGATGATTTTAAAAACCCACAATAACATCGCAGCACAAGCATCTAAAATTTAGGACACCAACACTTAACAATTTATTCATGCAAAAGAACTAACTAAGGAATAAGAAAACAATAAACACTTGGGTTGCCTCCCAAGAAGCGCTTGTTTAACGTCACTAAGCTTGACATACCTTGTCTTACCTCACGGGGGTTCATGAGTGAAAATCGACATCTTACCCATGGCTTGGAAGCATGATGTGTAAAGTTTCTTTAGGGTAGAGTGTGTATTATCGGGCTTCGGATCACCTAGCAATGATTCATCCAACCTTTTTTGCTCATGTACATCTCCAACAGCCTTGGAGCGTTTCCGGTGGCATTTTCTAGCCCTCTTCATTCTCCGGAGCACCTTCTTTAAGATCCCCGTGGTAGATGGTATTTCATCCATTGACCCAAGCATCATTACATCTTCATGTCCCTCCTCTTGGTCAAACAAACCTTTATACGGATCCAGATTGAACATTTCCTGCACGTATTCATCTACAAGCTCATCAGTAGTGTCTAGAAAGTATAAAGTGTCATCAAAATCAAGAGAATGTTGTATGGCTTCAGAAAGGCGGTATGTGAGCTTATCATCTCCAACTCTCAGTGTGAGTTCTCCACCGTCCATGTCAATCAATGCTTTGGAAGTCCGCAAAAATGGTCTCCAAAGTATCAAGGGTAAATCTGCATCCTCATCGACGTCTAGCACTACAAAGTCAACCAGAAAAATGTACTTGTCCACCTTAACAAGCACGTCTTCGATGATGCCTCTCGGATGTCGCACCGTTCGGTCCAGCAACTGTAAAATCATCCGAGTAGGCCTAGGCTCTCCCAAGCCTAGCTTCTTGAAGAAGGTGTATGGCATGACGTTGATACTTGCCCCTGAATCAGCCAATGCCATTTCCTCACCTAAGTTGCTAATGTTACACGGAATGATGAAGCTTCCCGGGTCTTTCTTCTTGTTCGGCATGTTCTTCTGCAACATTGTTGAGCATGAAGCATCTAAAACCACTGAAGCACTCTCCTCCAACTTCCTCTTGTTGGTGAACAAGTCTTTTAAGAACTTCGCATACTTAGGCATTTGGGCCAAAACCTCAACAAAAGGAATATTGATATGGAGTTGCTTGAACAAACTCAAGAACTTCTTGAACTGTTCATCCCCTTGGTCATTTTTCAATCTAGAGGGATAAGGGATTCTTGGCTTGAAAGCTTGGGGTACCACCTCTTTCTCTTTGCTTGTCCCCTCTTCAACCTCTATAACCTCGGGTGCATGTTCTTTTGGCTTCTCACTCAGAAGCCTACTTTCAACCTCACGACTACTTCTCAAAGTGATCGCCTTCACATGTTCTCTAGGGTTGGTTTCTGTGTTGCTTGGTAAACTTCCATATGGTCTTTCGGAGAGAGACTTCGCAATTTACCCCCACTTGATTTTCAAGGTTATGCAAAGAGGCGGTGTGGTTGCGAAGTGTAGACTCAATTGATTCAAACCTTGTATTTGCAGATTGTATGAATCTAGTCAAGTGCTTCTCTAGGTCACTCGTTCGGGTTTCCAAACCTGAGACCCTGTTTTCCACTTGAGGGGCTTGTTGTTGTTGGAAACCTGATGGTCCCATGGCCTTTTGTGGAGCTTGATTACTCCATGAAAAGTTGGGATGATTCTTCCAACCTGAATTGTAGGTATTGCTATATGGATTTCCTTTAGGTCTCATACCATTATCTACAAAATCAACATTTTCCACTGAAGAAACATCTCCAATAGAGATCGGGCAATCGGAAGGAGCATGTCCTCCACCACAACCGGAGCAATTAGTCACGGCCGCCACACTATTTGAAGTTAAGTGATCTAACTTCTTACTCAGATTCTCTACTTGGGCCGCCAATGAAGTTACCGCATCAATTTCATGGAGACCGGCCAGCTTTTTCTTCTCCCTAGCATTCCATTGGTAGCTATTTAACCCCATTTCTTCAATCAACTGTCAGGCCTCATCGGGGGTCTTGCTAACTAAGGTACCCTTGATGCCGCATCCAAGATTTGCCTTGTACTCGGGTTCAAACCATTATAAAAGGTTTGAACAGTCATCCACTCCGGGAATCCGTGTTGCGGGCATTTCCTCAGGAGCTCCTTGAACATTTCCCACGTCTCGAATAGAGACTCCAATTCCAACTGAACAAAGGATGAGATCTCATTCCTAAGCTTTGCTGATTTACCGGGAGGGAAGTAACGGGTTAGAAAAGCTTCTACCATCTCCTCCCAAGTAGTAATCGATGCTCTAGGTAATGAGTGTAGCCACTGCTTCACTCTCCCTTTTAGGGAAAATGGGAAGGCTCCCAATTTTATAGCATCATCCGTAACCCCATTTACCTTCAGCATGTCGCACACCTCGAGAAAGCTCTCTATATGACTATTTGTATCCTCATCGGCCAAACCGTTGAATTGTGTGGACTGCTGCAACATATGGATGAATGCCGGCTTCAGCTCGAAATTCTGAGCTGTAATCGGGGGACGCACAAAACTCGACTATGCCCCCAATACTTAAGGTCTGGCATAATCGGATAGTGTTCGCTGTTGCTCATTCTGTCCTACCATGTTTTCAGATTCTTCTAACTCCAAGTCAGCTAAATTAGACTATTCTTGTACAGGTTCTTTCCCTTTTATTGTAAGTGTTAGTTCAAGCTCAGGATCTCCTTCAATCAATATTGAGGGATTCCCTCGGGTAATAACCTGGAGCTGCACCAAAAGAAAGAAAACAAAAATCAGAACGATGATAGAATAAGAAGATATGAAACAGAATATATGGTGAAATAGCTAAGAAAACAAAGTACAAAGTATCTTTAAACGCCTAGCTCCACGGCAACGGCGGCAAAAACTTGACAAGGTCCCCTTGCGTATATCCCGCAAGTGCACGGGTTTGTCGAAGTAATATTCCCGGCTGAGCGGGTATCGAATCCACAGGGAGTAGGAAATAAAAATACTTAGTTCAATTCTTAGCTATGTAAAAGATCAATGATAATGAGTGTGACAATGATTCAATTCTCAACAATAAAAGCAACAAGTAAGAGGGCAAAACTAAAGAAGGGGGTAAGGCAATCGATAAAGATGGGGTACCCGGATAATGCTCCACCTAGGATAAGTGTTTCAAGTACAAGAACCCTCTATTAAGCTTCCTAATCAATGCAATGGTGAGTTGTGGAAATCCTTAATTACATAGTCCCAAATCTAAGGTCAACTATGCCTAACTCTATACATGTCTCGGAGGAGAAATCGAACAATCTCAACATCTCGCACTCGCATAGAGTTGCAATGAGCTCTAGGGATTCTAAGTGATAAATCTCTTCCTAATTATAGACCTAACCCTTTGGTCCAGGTGGAAGGTCCTTAACCACAATTGAGCCCTAGATACTAAGATCACCTCAACGCTTCACTCCGTTGCATGCGCAACTAAGCCCCAGCGGAAGTTCATCCATTAGACTATTCACTCTACTATGACCGCAAAGAACTCGAGGAACGGAGATAGAATCTATCACGTCGGAGGGGAAAGGGGACGCTCCTGTACTACTCGACTCGCCCTCTCCACCCTCTCCAACCTAGCTTTGTCTAACGCTCGTGGTGTGTCACTCACTCACAAGGTTACCAACAAGAACTCTCAACCCTAGTGTCACTCTAGGGGAAATGTTCATATAATCAAGCATTCAAGGTTGGAACTCACAATAAATATCAATTTATTGACAGCATAATAAAGAGGTTCAAAGAAACAAATACATCCTAGGGTTCACAATACCCGAGTACCCACTAGGGGTTTAGCTCTCCATGGAGCTAAGTACAATCAAAGAAATAGAATGTAAAAGCAATAAATCCATAAAGAAACCCCCTTGATAGTTGTGTCGATGGTCTTGTGGAAAGTCATCTACTCGTCGTCTAAGGATTCTCTCGTTCGGTATAGGATACGCCTCGACGGAAGCTCCCCTACCAACCTTCTTCCTAAGGAATGACGATGTCGGAGCAATAGAACCTCTCCAAAACCTTGGCCAATACCGCTCGAAACCCTAGCTGAAGCTCTCTCTCAATTTGGGGAAAAGATGGAGAAAAGAATACTAAAATCGGGGCTGATTCGGCTTTAAATCGGGTGACTACATGGGCGTGGATGCTTCACGCGCCCGTGGGGAATTTCCACACGGGCGTGGATAATTTCCACACGCTCGTGTGGATCCTCTGAACTCCTGTTTTCTCGGGCGGCTGTGAATAGTGTTGCTACAGTCTTTCCTACCGTGCTGCTGCAGTGCTCTGCTACGATATTCGACCTGAATTGCTTCCCGAATGCATACTTTCATCGGAGTAACTTAAACGGGCACACGTTCACGTCGTGTATCACTTGCATTTTCAATGATAGGCACGTTGGTGAAGCTCTTGTTCTATGTGCATAAGTCAGAATGCTCAACATACTTGGCTTCTTTCCTTCATACTTTGCCTCACAACCCTACCTGCACGAAAGTAACATAAAAACACACATATTAGTGTAAAAACCTGAGAAAAGTAATGCTCAACATAAGGAATGAACACTTCACATTCACATCGCACAAGCACTTATCAGACATGTCCCTGCTTCGCCTCCCAGCACGATCGTGCTAGGAGCACACAAATCGTACGCCTTCTGCATATTTGAGCTACAATAAATACTACAGTAACTAGCTACAAAAATCACCTGGAATAATATACGGGACACACACGGTGGTATAGAGACCGTGTCTGGCATGAGTGCACTGTAATTTCACATCTTTCACCATTGTAATTGAGTAGAATCCTAGTTTTTTGCATAGTAACCTATTTTCCTGCACAACACACAATAATACCCATTGTAGCACCGAATCACAATAAATAAACACTTAAAGTCAAGATAAATACATGAAAAGGATATGGAAATATATATATGAAATGCACTCATCAAATACCCCCACACTTGAACATTTGCTTGTCCTTAAGCAAAACACATCAACACATAAGAAAGAAGATGAGTGCATGACCTCTGATGTTAGTAATATAGGATTTTCAAAAGAGGGGAATAGGGCACCAGTTGTCAGTGTGTGTTCAGTTGATCAAAAATGATAAGATTCACTCTCAACTTGTACTCCCCAAGTGTGTGTATGATTACCATAATTTATGTGCCCCATGCAATGTTTAATCAACTTAGCTAACAATGACCTTATTTCACACTATACTAAATTTGTAGTAGCTTCATACAACCTAGAGGTAGTCCTTTTTCTCGGTAGGTCATCAAATGTACACTTGTAATGCCCAAAATTTGACTACTCAAAAGTGGCTTTCACACTTCTAGTGTAATACCTCTTTCTACCATCTTTTTACAAAGTATTTACAAAGAGCCGGTAGGTTATGCCACAAGGAATTCAATTTTCCATTTTGTTTTTATTTTTTTAAACAAGGAACAATCATGGTCATTTAGCTATAGGTTTCTTCCAAGTACAAGTGGCTCTACAATTAAGGTAATGTGTGAAAAATAAGAGGTTTCCGAGATAAGAGTGAAGCTAACAATTAAGCTCAATAAAAATACACTAACACACTAGTGTCCCCTTACACTTAAAATTCAACAAAATAAAATCATAGCTCATCCTAAGTCATGCCTCATCACAATGAATACAATAGTAAAACCTTCCCCTACACTTAAACCATACATTGTCCTCAATATACAAATGCATGCATGAAGAAATGAATCAAGGACAATTAAAATTGAGGAGAAGTTCTAGGGGCTAGCCTGAACGCGGGGACTGATGTGGCCACTCTCAACATGTAGGTTCCTTGTTTCCATATGGCTCAAATCCTACAAGCAAAAGGGGCACAAGTGAAGCTCAAGAAACAGAAAATAAGAAATAAAAGAAAAACACTAGTAAAATAAAGACTGGTGATGCTTAAGAATCAATGATATGGCTCTTAACCTCGGTATGATAATCTGCATTAAAACAATAGAAATTAATCCATAAATGCAAGAAATCAGGGTGCACATGATCATGCCGAGGGTGTGCCTCTCCTCCTAAAAATCTCAGGAAAATTTCCCAAGAACTCAAAAGGGGAAGACACGATCGTGTAAAGAGCAAGAGAACCATGCAACCCTTCCTGGCACTATCCTGTCCAACCCGCGACACTCCTGTAATGCATCAAAACCATAATTTTTGAATTTTAAAAAACTTCCATAACCAAGGCATGTAACCCCAACAATTTACAAAACAAATATACAATGAATAGAAGCAAAAACACCGAGGATAAAACCCTAAATTAAGTAAGAGCAGCACCAAATTATTCAAGAACTCAAAACAAGCAACTACATAAGCTAAAAAAATGAGAGGGGCAAAAACAACCAAAGCTTGGGTTGCTTCCGAAGAAGCGCTTGTTTAACGTTACTAGCTTGACATACGTTATCACTTACCTTAGGGAGGCCTGAAGAGAGTGTGCTCCTTCCGGCTACAAGTTGCATGGCTACTTCAATTAAAGCATATACATACTTATCATGGAGTGATATATGTTAGAGGCTACAACAAACGTGATTTAGGTCTCCAAGGGAACAATTTGGGTTGGAAATTATCCAGGATCAGTACATGCACAAGTGGGTCATTGTATGGCTCCTTTTTTTTACCCACAAATTTTGGAATTCCCAACATCTTCTTCTTGCCAAAGATGAGTTCGTTAAGTATACAAGAAGCTTTTTGTTTCAATGTCTTGGAGTTTGTATCTTCATCTAATCTCCCTCTGGCCATAGCTCATAAAGTTGATTCCAACGAATGAGAAGTATGTAAGCTTGCCAGTGAATTCCTTGAGAATAACCTTGTCAAACTCCAAAATATGAAACAAGGCTAAACGGATTGTCTTCATATTTCTCATTCGTCCACAATCAACCTCCTTATGTCTTATCCCTTGAGCTCTCTTTAATGATAAATGTTTCATCAATTGAAAGTTAGGCCTCCATGGGAACAACCCGGGGCACGAGTTGTTCAATTTCTTAGAGGAAAGGTGTAAAGAATGCTTCAACCTCTTTTGAAGACTTAAATTAATTCCTTGAAGCGCTCTCTTCCTATAAACCCATTCATCCGTGTCAATAGAGGCAACTTGTTCAAAGTCAATTAAGTATGTTTCTTCAACCTCTTCAATTTTTTTCTTCTCCCAATGCTCCCCTACACCAATTGGTGGTGGTTTTTGCTCTTCACTAAATGTGACCCACTCTTCACTCTCTTTATCCTTAGGAGATCTCTCCTTTGCAAGGGCTTGCTTTTTGACCTATGGGACTTCAATCTAATGAGAATCATATGGCTCATAAAGTGCCTCTACTAATTTCTGGATGTAAGCTTGATTACTCTCATACCCTTCCATGTCACAAGATTTTACTCCACCTGTAGGACTTTAGTCATATAATGTTTCCTCCAACTCATTTGATCTTAATTAATTACAGTCTCATGAGGTCCATATGGATCATGAAGGGCCTCTACTAATTTCTGTATATAAACTGTGGCTCTCATATCCTTCCATGTTAGAAGTCTCATCCAGAATCAAAGCCTCATCTTGATTCAAATTATTCTCATGTCTCAAATATTTCCAGCTGTCCATGGTTGAATTTATCTCGGATGGGATTGAAAACTCCGTAGTTGTGAGTGGAGGTTCTTCTTAAAAATGCCGGAGTTTTAGAAAATTTCAAAAACCAATATTGATCTTCTAATTCCATCAGTGATAGCCATTCTCCTTCACTAGTTGTGCCATGCTTTTGAGGAGGGGGCTCATAGAATGCAGTAGTTTCACGGAATTTTTGAAACCAATCTATATCTTCCAAGGTTGCACGCAATTCGTCCATAGCGTGACCTTCTTGAAATAACTGATGAATAAAAAAAAATTAGGTAACCAAATAAAAACAAAACAAAAAGAAATATATATACAGAAAAAAGATAAATGACTAGACAACTAGATTCCTAATATTCCTAAGAGTTACCAATCCCCAGCAACCATGCCAAAAACATGATGAGCTCTCCATAAGTGCACGGGTCGCACACAAGTACTACAATGGTTTTCCATGAGGGGTAAGGTTGTCGAACCACAGGGACTGGATTGAAAGTACAAATTAATCTTCTAATGTCCAACCAATAAATGATGGTTGGTAAAAGGGTTACAACTAGATCCTAAAGCTGCGAAGATGACAGGTTAAGGCTGGGATAGAACTAGGTGAGATAGACGAAGATAGAGCAGTGCCCCGGACTAATCCCATAGAGAAACATGCAATGGACTTGCTCTTAATACCTATCAGGTACATCCTAAGGTTCTTGTGTGTGCCCAAGAGCAATGTTGCATCTATGGTTCTCAAATACTCGAAATTTTGCTACGGTAACTATGGGTTTCATACACATTGAGTTTTGAAATCATAGAAGGTAACTGCAACTATGGTAATCCACACACCAAGTTTTACCCAAGCAACTATGCAAATCAAACACATCAAGTTATACAAACACATAATTAAACACAAAAAACTAATAGACCCCCGTAGACATATTAAAAGTAAGTAAATCAACAAAAACCATAAACATCCAAGTTCATAGATCCGGAGCACTAGAGAGTTGCTAGCCCTTTATAGTTTTACAAATCCATAAAAGACTAAGAAAACAATAGGTAATAAAGCCATTAATGACTCCCTCTTTGCTTCTCTACCACTCCGACAATGCTTCAATGAAGTTTCGCCAGTTTAGCTCCACTCCACTCACGATCTTGCAAAGTAGCTCTACTCAGTCCCTAGAAAAATGAAGGAAAAAAGCTTGCCAGCCACCGCTAAGAAAAAGGAACAAAGGATGAAGAGAATATGCCCTAGATCTGACATGGCACGCCCTGCGCATGGTCGTGCCACTCCCCTAATTATCACTGGAATGTCTAAAAAATTGAATCATAGAATTTCAGCACGACCACACCCCTGCATCACCTCATAGCACAATCGTGCTAGTTGCATACAAACTGTGCGGCTTCTCCAAACTTGAGCTATAATAATTTTGCTACAGTGAATGCTACAGTACTCAACTACAAAAAAATCAGCTGGAATAATCAGGGAGACACGCACGGTCATGCGGAGACCATGTCTAGCCTGAGTGTACTGTAATTTCCCATCTTTTCGCACTGTAATTGCACTGAATCCTGCTCTTTTTTCACATGATCCTATTTTTGTGCAGAAACACACAATAATACCTATAGTAGCACCAAATCACAATAAATAAACTCTTAAAGACAATATAAATACAAGAAAAGAGTATAAGAATATACATATAAAATGCACTCATCCTATGTTATCTTTTCACAAAGTCCTCTATTTTTTAATCAAAATCCAACTCCTATGTTTTTTTGGAATGTCTACTATTTTTCAATCAAAACACTAATCCTATGTTTTATTTTTGGAATGTCTCCCAATATTTGCTTTTCAATCAAAATCCTAATCTTAAGTTTTCTTTTCGGAATGTCTTCTAGTTTTGAATCAAACCCTAATCCTATGTCTTCTTTCCGAAATGTCTCCTATTTTTGATTTTCTAATCAAACCCAATTGCTATGATTTCTTTAAGAAATGTCTCCTATTTATTCTTTTTGAATCAAAATGCTAATCATATGTTTTCTTTTTGCAATGCCTCCTATGATTTTGTTTTGAATCAAAACCCTAATCCAAAGTCTTCCTTTCGGAATGCATCCTATTTTTCAATGAAAACAATAATCCTATGTTATGTTTTCGTAATATCATCTATATTTGAATGAAAACCATGACCCTATGTTTTCTTTTTGGACTATCACCTAATTTTGAATCAAAGCCCTAATCCTATTTTTTCTTTCCAGAACGTCTACTAATTTTTGCATTTGAATCAAAACCCTAATCCTATGTTTTATTTTTGGAATGCCCTATTTTTGTATCAAAACCCTAATCCTATGTTTTCTTTTCGGAATGTCTCCAATTTTTCAAACAAAACCCTAATCCAATATTTTTTTTCGGAATATCTCCAATTTATCACTTTTCAATCAAAACCCTAATCCTATTGTTTGTTTTCATAATGTCTCTTATTTTTTTATCATAACCCAAATCCTATGTTTTTTAGGGTCACCTGGGTTTTTCATCAAAACATTAAGTCGATGTGTTCTTTTCGAGCAATGCATCCTATTTTTTAATCAAAACATTAATCATATGTTTCCATCTAGGAATGTCACATATTCTTAAAACAAAACCCTAATCCTATGTTTTCTTCAAAAATGTCTACCATTTTTAGGTTTTTAATCAAAACCCTAATCATATGTCTTCTTTTCAGAATGTCTCATATTTTCGGTTTTGAATCAAAACCCTAATCCTATGTGTTTCTTTTCAAAATGTCCCAAATTTATCATTTTTTAATCATTAACCCTATTCATATGGTTTCTTTTTCTCAATGTCTCATAATTTTTAATAAAAACCATAATCGTATGTTTTTTTTGGGAATGTCTCCTATTTTTATTTTTCAATCAGATCCCTAATCCTATGTTTTATTTTTTGAATGGCTCCTAGTTTTTAATCAAAATCCTTATCCTATGTTTCCTTTTTGGAATGCCTCTTTTTATTTTTAATCAAAACCCTAATAATATGTTCTGCTTTTGGAATGTCTCATATGTTTTAATCAAAACCATAATCCTATGTTTTCTTTTCGGAATGCCTTCTATTATTTTTTTTTTTATTTTGAATCAAAACAATAATCCTATGTTATTTTTCGGAATGTGTCCTATTTTTTATTCAAATGCTTATCTTATGTTTTATTTACTGTATGCCACATATGTTTTGGTTTTGAATCAAAAGCTTAATCCTATGTTTTCATTTAGGAATGTCCCTAATTTTTCCATCAAAACCCTAATCCTATGTTTTCATTTGAAAATATCTCATATTTTGTAGTTTTGAATGAAAAAACCTAATAATGTGTTTTCTTTAAGAAATGTGTCCTATCCTCGAATCAAAATTGTAATAAAATATTTTCTTTTCGGATGTATAAAATTTGTCAGTTTTAAATCAACACCCTAATCCTATGCTTTATTTTCATAATATCTCTTATTTTTTTATAACAACAGTAATTTGATGTTTTCTTTTCTTTATGTCTCCTATGTGTCAATCAAAAAGAAATCTAATGTTTTCTTTTTGGAATGTCTCCTATTTTTGAATCAAAACCCTAATCGTATGTTTTCTTTTTGAAATATCTCCTATTTTCCAAAGAAAACATTAATAATATATTTTTTATGAAATGCCTACTATTTTTTGGTTTTGAATCAAAATCATAATCCTATGTTTTCCTTTCTGATGTCTCCTATTTTTCATCAAAAGCCTAATCCTATGTTTTCCTTTCGGAATGTCTCCTATTTTTTGGTTTTGAACAAAAAAATAATCGTATGTTTTCTTTTTTAGAATTTTTCTTATTTTTAATCAAATACCCCAATGCTATGTTTTGTTTTGAGAATATCTCCTATTTCTCAGTCAAAATCCTAATCCTATGTTTTATTTCACGAATGTCTTCTATTTTTGAATCATAACATAATCCTATGTTTTCTTTTTTAGAATGTCCCCCATTTTTAAATCAAAACCCTAATCATATGTTTTCATTTCGGAATGTCTCCTATTTTTTGGTTTTGCATCAAAACCCTAATCCTATGTATGTCTCCTATTTCAGAATGTCTCCTATTTTTGAATCAAGACTCAAATACTATGTTTTCTTTCTGGAATATCTCCTATTTTTCAGTTTTGAATTAGAAAGCCTAATACTATGTTTTCTTTTCACGATGTCTCCTATTTTGAATAAAAACCATAATCCTATGTTTTCTTTTAATAATGTCTCATATTTTTTTAATAAAAATCCTAATCCTATGTTTTCTTTTCATAATGTCTCATATTTTTTTAATAAAAATTCTAATCCTATGTTTTCCTTTGAGAATGTTTCCTTTTGTTAACCAAAATCCTAATCTTATGTTTTCATTTCATAATGTCTCTCATTTTTCAATTTTGCATCAAAAACCTAAAACCTATGTTTTTCTTTACTGGAATGTCTCTTATGTTCCAATCAAAACCATAATACTATGTTTTTATTTGTGGAAAGTCTCCTATCGGAATGTCTCCATGTTCAATCAAAACCCATAATAATATGTTCTTTCTTTCTCCTATGTCTTTCTAATGTTTTTCCTTTTTTTAATCAAACCCTAATCCCATGTTTTCTTTTCGGAATGTCTCTTTTTTTTGAATTAAAATTCTAATCCTATGTTTTCTTTCATGAATGTCTCCTAATTTTTGGTTTTGAATCAAAACCCTAGTCCTTTGGTCAATTTTCCTAATGTCTCCTATTTCTGAATAAAAACACTAATCCTATGTTTTTTTTTTCGCAATGTTTCATATTTTACAATCAATCGCATAATTGGATGTTTTCTTTTCAGAATGAATCCTATTTTTCAATTTTGAATCAAAACCCTAATCCTATATTTTCTTTTCAGAATGTCACCTATTATTTGGTGTTGAATCGAAAACATAATTGTTGGGTTTCTTTTTGGAATGATTCAAGTTTTTGAATAAAAAACCAAATCATTTATCTTCTATTCAAAATGTCTCCTATTTTTCTGTATTTAATCAAACCCTAATCTAATGTTTTAATTTCAGAATGTCTGCTATTTTTGAATCAAAACCCTTATGCTATGTTTTTCCTTTCAGAATGTCTTATATTTTTTTAATCAAAACCCTAATCTATATTTTCTTTTTTAAATATCTCATATTTTCTTTAATAAAAACCATAATCCTATGTTTGTATTTTGGAATGTCTTCTATTTTTTGGTTTTAAATAAAAAAATTATAGCATTTTTTCTTTTTGCAATGCACATATTTTGAAGTCAAAACCCTAATCCTATGTTTACTATTTGGGATGCCTCCTATTTTTGAATCAAACACTAATCCAATGTTTTCTTTTTGGAATGTCTTTTATTTTTGAGAAAAAAAAACTAATCTTATGTTTTCTTTTTGCAATGTTTATGTTTTCCTTTAGGAATATCTCCTACTTTTGAATCAATGGCCTAATCCAATATTTTATTTTCCAAATGTCTCCTATTTTTTGGGTTTTGAATAAATACCATAATTTTCTTTTTAGAATGTCTCCTATTTTTTTTATTAAAATCAAATCCTATTGTTTCATTTCAGAATGACTCCTATTTTACAGTTTTGAGACAAAACCATAATCCTATGTTTAATTTTTCAGAATGTCTTCTCTTATTCAATTTTGAATGAAAACCCTAATTTATTGTTTTATTTTGGGAATGTCTCCTATATTTGAATCAAAACCCTAATCCTATGTTTTCTTTACAGTATGTCTGATATTTTTCCATTTTGAATCAAGACCATAATCCTATGTTTTCTTTTCGGAATGTCTCCTATTATTTGGTTTTCAATCAAAACTCTAATAATATGTTTACTTGATAGAATGCCTCTTATTTTTTAATCAAAACACTAATCCTATTTTTTTTCTTTTCGAAATGTCTACTATTTTTTTGTTTCACTCAAAAACTTAATTATATTTTTTCTTTTCTAATGTCTCATATTTTTTAATCAAGCCCCAAATCTTATGTTTTCTTTTGGGAATGTCTCATATTTTCCAATCAAAACTCTAATCCTATATTTTCTTTTTCGGAATATCTCCTATTTATTTGGTATGGAACAAAAGTTTAATAATGTGTGTTTCTTTTCCCAATGTCACGTATTTTTTTAATTAAAACAATACGCCTGTGTTTTCTTTTAGGAATATCTCCTTTTTTTTCAATTTTGAAACTAAACAATAGTCTGAAGTTTGCTTTTCGAAATGTCTCCTACTTAACGGTTTTGATACAAAAACCTAATCCCATGTTTTCATTTCGGAATGTCTCCTATTTTTCATCATAACGCTAATCGTATGTTTTCCTTTCGTAATGTTTCCTATTTTTTAATAAAAACTCCAATTCTATGTTTTCTTTTTTAAATGTCTCCTATTTTTCGGATTTAAATCTAAACACTAATCGTATATTTTCTTATCGGAATGTCTCATATTTTTCCATCAAAATTCTAGTAAAATGTTTTCTTTTTTGAATGTCTCCTATTTTTTTAATAAAATCCCTAATCCTATATTTTATTTTCAGAATGTCTCCTATTTTTGAATAAAAAAGCTAATCCTATGTTTTTCTTTTCGGAATATATCCTATTTTTCATTTTTTTAATCCAAACCCTAACCATAAGTTTTCATTTCAGAATGTCTACTATTTTTGAATCAAAACCCTAATTCATTGTTTTTCCTTTTCGGAATGTCTAATATTTTTTGTTTTTGAATCAAAACCCTTATGATATGTTTTCTTTTCAGAATTTCTGCTATTTTACAATCAAAAGCCTAATCTTATATTTTCTTTTATGAATGTCTCCTATTTTTTAATCAAAACCCTAATCGTATGTTTTTTTCTTTTCGGAATGTCTCCTTTTTTTTTGTTTTTGAATCAAAACCCTAATGATATGTTTTCCTTTCAGAATTTCTACGATTTTGCAATCAAAAGCATAATCTTATATTTTTGTTGAATGTCTCTTATTTTTCAATCAAAAGCTTTGAACTATGGTTTTCTTTTTGGAATATCTCCTATTTTTTTCGATTTTTTGTCAAAAACCTAATCCTATCTTTTCTTTTCTACATGTCTCCTAGTTTTCAACCGAAACAATAATTCTATATTTTCTTTTAAGAATGTCTACTATTTTATGATTTTGAATCAAAACCATAATCCTAGGATCTATTTCCGGAATGGCTCATATTTTTTTGTTTTTGACTCAAACCCTTAATCATATGTTTTCCTTTTGGAATGGCGACTATTTTTTTAATGAAAACCCTAAATCTATGTTTTCTTTTATGAATGTCTCCTATTTTCAATCAACAGCCAAGTGTGATCTTTTCTTTTAGGAATATATCCTATTATTCAGTTTTTTATCAAAAATTTTATCCTATAATTTTTTTTGAATGTCTCCTAGTTTTCAATCAAAACATTAATTCTATGTTTTCTTTTCGGAATGTCTCCTACTTTATGATTTTGAATCAAAACCATAAATATATGATTTTTTTAGGAATGTGTCCTATTTTTCGGTTTTGAATCAAAACCATAATCCCATGATTTATTTCTGTAATGTCTCTCATTTTTCGGTTTTGAATCAAAACCGTAATCCTAATCCAATGTTTTCCTTTTCAAATGTCTCCAATTTTTGAATCAAAATACTAATCTTATGTTTTTTTTTCGGCATGTCTACTATTTATCATTTTTTAATAAAAGTACTAATCATATGTTTTGTCTCTTTTTTTCAATCAGAAACCCTAACCCTTGTTTCTTTTTCTCCTATTTTTTTCAATCAAAAGCCTAACTCTATGTTTTCTTTTCGGAATGTCTCCTATTTTTTTTTTATCAAAATCCTATGTTTTATTTTCAGAATGTCTTCTATTTTTGAATTAAACCACAAATCAGATGTCTTCTTTTAAGAATGCCTCCTATTTTTTTAGTTTTGAATCAAAACCCTAATTCTATGTTTTCTTTTTCGGAACGCCATCTATTTTTTAGCTTTTAAATCAAAAACCCCAATCCTATGTCTTCCCTTCAGTAATGCCTCCTATTTTTTTAATCAAAACGCTAATCTTATATTTTTCCTTATGGAATGTGTATTATTTTTT